>NC_140590.1:1628171362-1628311874 GCF_964204655.1 Triturus cristatus | reverse complement strand
CTAGAACACAAAGTGTTCTAGTGCGGGATTAGAGGAGCTTTATACTCCTCTGCCGTAGCCTGCGTGCTAAACGTAGTGGGAGTGGCGGGACCGGCAGGCATGACACCTGCACTCTACGATCCTGCACATTGACACTCTACTCTGCATGATTGCACTCTATGCCACTACATACTATGTCACTGCACTCTACTCTGAACCACTCAACTCTATGCCACTCTATGCCACTGCACTCTACCCTGCATTACTCCACTCTACCCTGCACCATTCCACTCTTTGCCACTTCACTCTACGCCACTCCACTCTATGCCACTGCAATCTACTCTGCACCACTCTACTCTATACCGCTGCACTCTATCCTACTCTACGTCACTGGAGTCTACGCCAGTGCACTCTACACCACTTTACTCAAAACAAATACCCTCTAAGTCACTGCTCTCTATGCCAATCTACTCTGCACCACTGTACTTTATGCCACTCTATTCCACTTTACAACACTCCAAGACACTCCACTCCATGATACTCCACTCTATGCTGCTCTGCTCCATAAACTCTGCTCCACTGACATTCTACTCTGATCTATGCCACTCCACTCTACAGCACTCTACTCAACTCTATTTCATTCTACAACACTACTCCACTCTACGATGCTCTACGCAACTCCCTCTATGCCATTCCATGCCACTTTACTCCACTCTATTTTATGACACACTACTTCACTCCACTCTACTCTATGCCACTCCACTCTATGACAATGTACTCCACTCTATGCCACTCTAATCTATAACACTCTACGTGTCTCTACACAACACTCTCTATGCCAATCCACTCGGCTCTACGCCGCTCCAAGACACTCTATGCGACTCCACTGTATGACACTCTACTCAACTCTGACACTGTACTCTACTCTACGTCACTCAACTCTACGCCCTTCTACTCTATGACACTCTACTCCCTCCACGACACTCCACAACACTGTACGCAACTCCATGACACTCCACTTTACTCTCCATGCCACTTAACTCAACTGTACGCCACTCCACACCACTCCACTGTACTCCACTTTATGACACTCCACTCCACGTCACTCTCCTTTACCCCACTAATTTATAGCTATCCTGAACAGCAGCCACTATGGTGTACAACATTGCTAAAACATTGGCAAAGCCAATAACTCTTGCATAGCCACGACCTATTGACTTTGCCAGCGCTTGTTGACAAGCTGAAGCTTTCAGGGACACTGCAGCAGGTGGTGAACTCTTCTGTTGCCCCCCTATGTACACATTGAGAACTCCACTTCCGTCATCCAGAAGAGCTCCTTTACTTCTGATTAAGGACTGTGCAGTGCTGCACTGCTGCTCCCGAGCCACAGGAGGGCGCACTTCTGCAGCATGAAGGAGGTGCTCTCATTTCGCTGAGCCATATTGGATGCTATGTTACCAAGCTGCCACAAAGGTGTCCTAGCGGAACTTCTCTAGTGTTCCTGGCTGGGGCATGCTGGTTCCACAGCTCTTATTGGTGCTATGACTTTGTTACACCACAAGAGAGCGCTGCACTTCAGCCATACTAGGCGGTGCTCTGCTCTATCTAGCATGCCATGAGTGATGCTCTTCTTTTACCACTCCACAGTAGGTGCCCTCCTGGCAGTCGCGTTGTCAGGGCACATCACCCAGAGGCCCAGAGGGTGGAGATAAGTAAATCTACACTTGGAAAGGGTGAATATAAAACAAGTATAGACTTACACCCAGGTGCAGTAGCGGATTTACACATGAGTAAATCTACATGTGTAAATTTACCTTTGAGAATTAGGCCCCAAACGCCTGATCCCATGAGCAGTTAATTATTCAATGAGGTATTTTGCCAGCTGGAAGGAGCTGCATGTGGTGAGAAGACTGGGAAGTTAGTTTCTCAATATTGATACATATAGTGGAATTCAGAATTATTTCTCCTGAGTTTTCATGTGCGGATTTGTATTATGTGAGACAACAAGAAACAGAAGTGGTGCAAAATATAACATTTCCATTCAAAGGGGTCATCATGTTGCCGGATACACATGATCTGCATCAGAGAAGAGAGGTAAGAGGAAATTATTACAAAAAAGGGTTACAAGAAGAAGCATAGAGACTTACTGGAAAAAACATTGTAATAGCTATAAACTAAGAAAGATGACACGAGTGTGGCAGGAGTAGCAATGATGCAGTAAGAGTGAAAGACAGTCACAATAATGAAAGGAAAGTGACAGGGAAGGAGAGTACTGCATATACTGTGACAGAGAAAAGAAGAAAATGACCACTCTGTAGAAGTGCTCCAGTAGTAACTAACAGCATTACATCTCCCTCCATCAGTCAAAAGAAAATGATGTGCACATAGCAATGCATTTGTTTATTTTATTCATGTAGTTTCCCATAACATGAACTTGGCCCAAGGGCATAAGGCTACTAAACAAATAACCTATCAATCAATAAATCAATCGAACCAGATTTATAGAGCGCAGCTAGTCACCCGCGAGGGTATCCAGGCGCTGAGAGCGTAGCTGCTAAGGGGTTCAGTCGAACATGCAGGTTTTGAGTCCTTTCCTGAATTCCAGAAGAGAGGATGAGGTCAGCAGGTGAAGGGGGAAGTCGTTCCAGGATTTCACCACAAGGTAGGAGGAGCATCCTCCACTGTTGTTCCAGTGGATACGGGGTGTGCGTGAGGGAGAGGGAGGCGGAGCGCTGGAGTCTAGGGTGTTGGTGGTAGTTCAGGTGGTGGTTGAGGTATGCTGGTCCTTGATTGTAAAGGGCTCTTTAGGTGTGGATCAGCATCTTGAATCAACTTCCCTTCTGAATGTGGAGCCAGTGAAGCTTCTTGCGGTGGGGGGTGATGTGGGACCATTTGGGGAGGTCAAGGATGAGTCTGACCGCTGAGTTCTGTATGGCCTGCAGTCTCTGTGTAAAAACATAAATGCTAAATGCAATGGAATAAACGAAGGAAGTTAACAATGCAAAGCATAGGTGGGTATGCGAGTCACACCCAGGGTCAGAACAAACAAGCATTTGCAATGCAATAGGTCTCGCATTAGGTTAGGTGTGTGCTATTGGCGTTACAAATGATTATGTTTGTTAGATTTATTTTTTGTTCAACCAGCAGTAGCATAAGTAAGAAAAGAAATTCCATGAAGCACTGAAAGGGTGCAGTACCACAGGATGTTACTAGGTGACCCTGTGGAGTTGTACAGGGACCTTTATTAGCCACATAAAGTTCTGCACCCTTGCCTCGCTTTGTGGAATTTATTTTATTACCTATGCTACTGCTGGAATATTTAAAAAAGTAAATAAATCTAACAAACGTTTTGATTTGCAACACCAATAGCTCAAACTGTCACTAATATGTAAGACCTATTAAATTGCAAATGCTTGTTTTTTCCTTCCAGTGAGCACGGCTTCCAGGGAGAAGAGGGAGATAAATAGAGGAGAGTGTCCAGTCCCAGTGGAAGATAAAAGATAGGAATGTGTGGGGAGTGAATAGGGGCTGCCGTGAAGGAGGGAGAGGAAGCGGAGGGAGGCACTGGGTGTTAACTGGGGCTGGGATAGGGAGCAGCACAAAGCAGTGGAGGTTAATCATTTATAGTGAGAGCAGGAGGGCTGGTGGGGAGTTTGGGGGCTGGTTTAGTTATGTAAGGCAGACAGGGCGCCTGTCAGTGGGTTGATTGATCAAGGCGCACAGTTGATTTTTCGAGTAAAGCCTGTTTGGGAAATTTAGGTTAAGGGCTAGATTGATGATAGATTAAGGCATGGTTTGGCTGTGGGGCTGGTAGGTCTGTGGATTAGACTGGAAACGGGGATGCATGGTTGGCGAGATTAGGACACAATTAGGTTATAAAGGGAGTGTTGTTTCAAAATGGATGGGGCTCCACCCACCCCTGCCCCCAGGTGCCCTGGTGTTCTTCACTTCTCCCACCACCCCGTACTCACTCCTCTCACCGCCGCCTGTGCCTCCCTGTGATCGCTGCTGTTCCTCCCCGCCTGACACCGCTACTTCTCCGCCTCAGAACATATTCATCGACGGCGGGGGTGCACATCGCGACTCGAGCCTCATATCACGGCCTCGTGCGTCACCATCCTCTCAGCGCACAGCTCGCGAGCCTAGAGCGATGCACGCATAATACAAAACAGGTGAAGGGGCTGCTGGGGCATTCCAGCTGAAACGGGCCACTTAACCAGGGAAGCCCAATCTGCTGTTCAGATGCCTGTGTTGTCGCACAGTTTGTAGCCATTGAATTAATAATGTCCACGCCGATCGTGGTGCCAGTAGTCACCCTATCTATAGCAGCATTTATGGTTCAATATACCCCGCACCAGCACCTATCTGATCAATTTTTCAGCTTAGAATAAAACATAATTTCGTTTAGTTCAACTATAGCACAGACCTTACATTCTCCAGCGCCAAATGCAAATAATTGTATCCGTTTTGTTTTATTCGTAACGTGTTCTAATTAAGGGAAAAAGCAAAACTACAATTACGATATTGCAATGAAAACAAGCTCTCCAAACAGTGCTTGTTTGTTACCACCCTGTTTCCTTTTCAGACGGCCCATCGGACTGGATCTCATGGCTTCTTTTTATAACACTCCTCCTAAAGATAAGAAATTGCTTTGCGACAGCCGCAAAGCAGACAAGCCAGTCGGGATGGGCCGGATGAAAAGGCGAAAGGGCGGCAACAAAAATAACCCATTTCCAATGGCAGGCCACCGTTTAGCATAAACGGTGACGCAAGCCAATGGAAATGAGGAGCGCGGCTTCGAGTCCCCTTCTGAAAACCCCACATCCACAATAACTCTCGCCGAGCGAGCAACGCTTTGCGCTGCAACGCTAGGCGAGACCTAAAAAACTGGGGTAATAAATTGTGGGGAAAAAAGACGGAGAGTGAGAACACTCCCGGGTCACAGTCACCTCACTATCACATGGGGGTCAGCAAGTTGGGAATAAAGAGGCTGAAGGAACTTTAAGGGACTTCAGATACAGAATCAAAATGTCTACGGAACAAGGAGTTTAAGTTCCATTTTGAAAGTTGTGAATCAAGGCACAGAGATCTAGAGGAAGCAAATTTCAAATTCTTCTAGCACTGCCAAATAATGATTGCTTTATAGAGGGTTCTGATTAAAAAGGAGAAGGGACTGAGCTTTTCGCGGCACTCCTTGTCATTTTCAAATGTGCCCCTTCTTATCTTCAGCAGCCCATTCCCTCCTGGCATCACACTCTACAAGTGAGGGTCGTTTGCTTCTCCACTGTTAAGGGTGCGCTCTATTTTCTACTGCACCACAAGAGGGCGCTTCAGTGCTGTAAATCCACATTAAGTAACTTTCTCGTCTTAGGGAACTGTTCTTTTACTGCCACAAAGACACTCTCGTTGTCCTTCAAAAAGATGTCCTGCTGGAGTCGTCACAAGTAGACCGTGGTTGAGGTTAGAATCGTCCTTTTCAGAGAAAAATACTGCCCATTGGTTCGCGTTTTAACAGTCTGTAAAGGACTGGACATGATAAATAAATAGAACTTTATTTTTTTTTTTTAATCGTTTGTATTCTGTTTTCCTGACTTTTATGAGTGTCTTTATAACTTTCATTGTAAGTCATGGATCACTGCTTGAAGTATGTACTGATATGGGGGGGAATGCCGGGTTTATGTGATTTTCCTGAGACTTGAGACCCTCACGGGTGAGTAATGCGCTATACAAATGGATGATTGATTGTTGCACTGGCCAGAACATAAACATACTGGTGGTCAAGCCAGTAAGAAACAGGGACAGGTGTCAATCCTACTTTCACAGCATCTGGCTGCGTGTGTTGATTTAGCTCCCTAGGGGGGTGCTTTGCTGCTACCGTGACTACACTGGAGTGCCGGCCACACTCCCGCCACAAACTAAGGATGCTCTGCCTCCATCACACCACTTGTGGGCGCTGTTCGACTGCACACCGCAAAGAAGCACTCTGCTTCTGTCGCTTCACTGGGTGGGAGGTCACTGGTGCTGTTACCGCACAAGGGGAACTGACTGCCGAAAGAGACAGATGGGAAGGGCTCGGCGAAAGGTGGGGGAGGGCATGGAAGAAACAGGTGGGGTGAAGGAGACAGGTGGGGAGCAGGAGACTGCTATGACAGACGACATGTGCAAATAAACTAGGACTCGGGGTCTTAACACGAAATGGTTCACTAGGGTTATGGAAGGCATGGAAAATACCACTAAGGGTAGAGACTAGTAAATTAGACTTGCAAGAGGGGCGGGGGGGGGCGTAGCTAGGAAAACATCTGGAGGAGGTGAAACAGTCATGTGGGGATAGGCACTGAACGTACGATATGATTCTCCACTTATTCCATGTCACCAGCTGCCACATAACCACGTCCAGAGCTTTCATTGAATAACGTGAAGCATTATGGGAGTTGTAGCCCTTATTCTCCGGTTAAACAAATTGTAGGACTACCTTACCTGAAAGCAAAAAAAAACGTTCAAAGACAGCCTAACTCTGGAATATGTGGTCAAATGGTAACCCTAGACGGGTGGGGGGCATTAATGAGGCAGATGGGCGAGGGTGGGGTGGAAGGCGGGGAGCTGCGTTACCTTCCAAACTGGTAGAACCTGTTTCTGTCGGGGACACACAGAGATCCATTTACCCTCATTTCAGACCCATGACCCTTGTTTTCAGGTGCTTGGGAGTGGGGAAGCGGAGGGTAGCTCGGTGGGGTGTGGGGGCGTTGCGGGGGTGCCGATGAATGAGGCACTGTGAAATAAGGGTAAACCCGATATCTCCCTCTTTGTCCTTGGCTGTCAGCCCCCCAGGGGAAGTACAGGCGGGAGCGGTTCCTCAGCCCAGACCTCTGATGCCCTCCCCCCCCCCCCCCCCCCCCTCCTGCGCAGGAGAAGGGAGGGGGACCTGCAGCGGGGTTAAGGAGACCCAACCTTCTTTCACAAACCCTAAAATAACCACCCTTCCCCCACCAAGGTGAAATGGCTGCAGGGATAGATGGCTGCCCGCGTGGGAACATGAAGGGCACAGAGAGAAAGGTGCGCTGCAGAGGGAGGGGGCAGCTCAGCGGTTCCTCTTTTCAGATTCTCTTTGTTTGAAGGGGGGTATATGGGCAGCCGGAGTGAGGTGGGTGGAGGGGGAGAAAGCTGGCATCAGTCCCCATCAGCAGCAGAAGCGGCTGCTCTTCCCTCCCTTCCTCTTTCCTGTCCCTCCCTTTCCTCTCCCCCCTTTGTTTCCCATCACCGCGTAGCCTACAGTGGGGATTACCAAGGTTCCCTCAGTTTTTTTTTTTTTTCACGAAATATCCGGAGAATGAGCGCGGGTTGGGGATAATGGTACAGGAAGGAGCAGGTGAGGGCGTGGTGGCGGGAGAGGACACAGGAACAGGAAACAGGGGAAGGGCAGCTGGCCTCCACGCTTCCTCGATGCTGAACATGGACAGTACAGCTGGCACAGACAGCATGATGCCAAGGCCACTGTCACAGCTGCCCCCTGAAGTCCGTAAGGGCCAGCGCTGCCTGTCAGCAGCCTTGGACCCTGGCCCCCACGCATGACAAGCATACACATGTGTCCCCAACCAGCCCTCCATACCCCCAATACCCCTGGAGTATCTATGGTTTTAACTGGGATTTAAAAAGTGAAAGTGTGTGTGGGGGGGGGGGGGGGGGGTTGTGTTATTAAAGGCGTGGCTTAAAACGTAAACTACATTTCTGTGATGTCCATAGTGTGCCACCAGACCGGCATATTGGTGTCTCTATGAGCCTTCTGTTATTGCAACCAGATATATTATACAACAATTCACATACACCTAAAACCAACCAGGACTACTGGCTTTGTCAATGGTTGTCTCTGAGTGCTCAGCGGAGAGGCTAAGGATTGGATGTCCATGTATTCTGAACTTCTTTTTGACTGAGAGGCACTGTGAGAAATGCGCACTGCCTTCAGCCTCAGCTCCAGGGCTCTCAATCGCGGCCTGTTATAAACACCTCCATCATGCGGCCCAGTTCAAAGCATACGCTCCATACAAGACTGGAAATCGCTAACACTCTCAAGGAGGGCAACATTAAACAAAACGTGAAATATAAACAGGAACTAAACCACTGACAGGGATTACTTTAACTTTTTTTCACATTTGTTCAGAAATTGTTAGTGTTTTTACCAGTAAAGTTAAGGACATGAATATAGGGCCTGAGAGGGGCCCGTTTCAATGCCTTTAAATTGCTACCCCGAGGGGCCCGGCCCACTTACAGCCCTGAGACTCTCTGTTGCAATATGTCAGCCTCCTGTCCCCAAGGCTAGCACTAACAGAATGGAATATGTGGTCAAATGGTAACCCTAGAAGGGTGGGGGGCATTAATGAGGCAGATGGGCGAGGGTGGGGTGGAAGGCGGGGAGCTGCGTTCCTCCATAAGTAGCTCGCACGGCATGTCAAGTGCCCACAAACCCCTAGGCACCCCTCTGCCTTTACACTTGGTCATTTTGTTTACTTGACATTAAATCCTATTTTCCCAATGGACGTTTGTGTGTGAGTTTGTGCTTCCCACAGAAATCGCATAAGACCCACCACGGTGACGCCTATGACACCCTTGTACCAAGCAGGTGTGTCAGATTTTAGGACTGTACCCCTCATGAGTGGAAATGCCAAATTGCATAGTTCAAGGCAACTGTACATGAAAAAGGCCAGTCTATGCCAAAAGTTCTAGGGCAAATGCACCGGGATGTATCTATTTATTGTCTGTATTTTTGAACTAGTCGAGAGGGGCAGGCTGCCTCTACTGGAGACAATTTCTAGCCTTTATCTGATTTATACCAATAAATAGTTTCATGGGTGGAATGAGATTCAAGCCATCGCCTGGAACATGTTGTATTATTTTCCTTCCAGTGGCTCAGGTGTGTCTGTGCAACTGGGTTCTGTTCCAGCAGTATCATCATGCCTGAAATCCTAGGGTGAATAAAGAGCGCCAATGACAGTGAGTGCCTTAAGGTAAATTCCAGACGTATAGGGTCTACTGTTGTCCTTTTCAGAACCTCCCTAATGATTACTACAAAATAGGAGCGTTGGAAACTGAATAGTAGGGGCCACTCCCTACTGAAAATTGCTGACTTCTTTCCCAGGAGCCAATTCTGTGAAGCTTACTGTTGTAAATATTCCTACAATTGGTACATTCCTCTCCCCCCCCCCCCCCCACTTCCTCCCATCCTCTTAGAGTGTTCTAAACATGGAGACCGTTTAGAATTTTGGCCAGAAGTTAAAATAGAATGTTGGTGTGAGGTAATTTCAGAGTGGAGTTGGCGTTCACTGAGCCGAGATTGGAGGCACAGATTTTCTATCAAATAAACTTACCTCACAACTTACCTGCGTCCACGTGAGTTACTTCACTTACACTCTCCCGTTCCACACCTATAAGGGATATGAGGTCCCAAGCATCTCATTAATATGGCCCTTCTTGAGTGGGCTCACTGAAAATCTGAGCGCTGGCCATGATAAAGTGAAGAGAATGGAGGATAACTTTGTCCGCGAATTTCCACAGCGAGGCTACCTTTTGATGGACTCCACGACACCAACAAGCCACTGCAGCAGTGGAAACATCCATTACAACGCAGTCATTACATCACACTGCTTTTACAACGCAGCTGCCTTTACATCGCATGCCATTACAACGCATGTCACTACAACGCATGCCATTACCATGCATACCATCACAATGAATGCCATTACAACGCATTATAAGGTAAGTAATGGTATTTTTTGGTTTTAGGGTGGGTATGGGTTTTGGGGTAGATGGGAATAGTAAATTGTACCCCTACACTATCCAACACTTTCACTACTGTTGCACTCACTGGAATTGGAATAGTAATTTTTACCTCTACACTATCCAAAACTTACCCTACTGTTGCACTCACTGGAGTGGGAATAGTAATTTTTACCCCTACACTATCCAACACTTACCCCACTGTTACCCTGAAAGTATTGTGTGTTGTAATGGTATGCGTTGTAATGGAATGCGTTGTAATGGTAGTTTTAAAAAATTTAAAAAATGCATTGTAATGGCATGCATAGTAAAATCATGCGATTAATGGTAGTTGCGATGTAAAAACCGCGTTGTAAAAGCATGCGTTGTAAATGTTTGTGTTGTAACGTCATATATTCATAGAAGTGTAGGTACTCTTTGTCCCAGAATACCTGTTTGCTGCTGAGAAGTTCTGCTACTCTGCCATCAAAAGCATTGGAGCCGTTGTGAGAGGTGCTGGTACTATCCCTTCCAAATTAAAGAAGTGTAAGTACCTGAGTACCTGATAGCATCTGCCCATGTAAAGCACAGGTACCGCCAGAAGACAAGGCGTCAACACTTTTGCACTATGAATGGAAATTACAGCAATCAGCACCATCCTGAACAAAGTCTACAAGAACATCAGAGGACGGAAACCATGTCAAATACATATTTATTCTAATGTATATTAAGTACCACATTGTCACCACATGAATAATGAAGTCATCTATAACCTATCACATAAAAAAAGTGCTGACGACTTTATACTAGAAAATATTTAATAAAGTTTGGCGCTTTCACCTACAACACACACCTTGGCCCCTCTTCAAATAAATGTGTAGAAAGTCCATAAATCATAAAAGGACTCGAGTGGGTGTCGTAGGAATCTTCTTTATTTTATTCAGCACACAGCATAATCCCGACACATCTGCCAGCTTCAGAGGTCTTCGCAGACGTGTTTTTAGTGCCTGTCATGCCAAGGTGGCCTTGTTGAGCAAAATTAATCAGCCTTAACCTGAGTTGCCCAGGAGGAACCAATAAACTCCCTCTCAGGATAGTATCATCCTCGATGGTGAGTTCATCTTTTACCTCATAAAATGGGCGTATACCTTCACACAAATTCCTCTCAACAGGTCACCCTTTGATGATGAAGCCCTTGATCAATTGTAGTGATTCATCATTTAACAAACATTCCACCCATTCTGATTTGCTGATGGCTCCTTCCAAAACAACTAAACCATCAACCAAACCAACAACGCATTCTAGGTCATTCTCAACAGAGTTGGAATGTAATTCGTGTAGAGGACACCGTGACAAGAAATCATCACGAGCATTTTTCCCTCCAGGAATGTGGTTAATGACAAAATTAAATTCAAACATCCTGGAGAGTAGCCTCACTTGTCATGATCATTCTTTGACAACAAGAAAACAAGGGGCTTGTGGTCAGAGACCAACACAAACTTCCTACCCCATAGAAAGGTTTCAAAATGTTTGGTTGCCCAAACACAGGCCAAAGCCTCCCTTTCAATAGTGCTGTAATTACGTTCCGTTTGAAAAAAGGGATCTGGAAGCGAAACCTACTTGGTATTCTACGCCCTCAACTAACTGAGTGAGGACAGCACCTAGCGCAACCCCATTGGCATCAACTGTGACAATAGATTGGACATCACCCCTGAAGGGATGTAAAGCAGGAGCTTTCATAATAAGGTTTTTCAAGTTACAGAAGGATGAAGACTCAGACTCTTCCCATATCAACTGTTCACCCTTCCTCATAAGTTTCCTTAAAGGCTCAGTTTGAAGAGAAAAACTGTTGATAAAGCGTGAATAATATTCACACAGTCCGAGAAAAGACCGTAATTGGTCTTTATTCTTAGGAGCAGGACTGTCAAAAATCGCCGTGACAAGGTCAGACCTAGGCTCGATACCAGACTCCGAAATGTGATGACCTAAGTAGTCAATACTGCTAAGAAGAAATTTGCACTTTTCTTTTTTAGCAGTGAAGCCATGTGATTCTAAAATTTGTAATACATCACTCAGAATTGCTAGGTGTTCTTCCGTGTTTTTAGAAAAAACAAGGATGTCGTCCTGATAAGCAGGGACATTTTTACATTCCCCAAAAAGCTTAAACATAACCTTTTGAAGAACAGAAGCGGCTGATGCCAGGCCAAAAGGCATTCTTAAGAACCTGAAAGGTCCAAAAGGGGTGTTGAAAGCTGTTAAAGAGCGCAAACCCTAAGCAAGCTCTACCTGATGGTAGGCTGATTTTAAGTCAAAGCAGGAGAAAACTTTGGCACCCCGAGATGAGCAAGCATTTCTTGGATTTTTGGCAAGGGGAAACAATCAATTAAAATGTTCTTATTTACGGATCTTAAATCAATGCAAAGTCTGGTATCTTATGTGCTCTTCTTATTAGCAACGACGATCGGAGAAATCCACTCCGACAAATCAATTGGTTCTATAACCTTGTCAGTGCATAACTTCTCCAGATGCTGTTTCAATTGATCTCTGATACACAACGGAACATTTCTAACTTTGTGGATGAGTAGTACCGCATTTTTTTAAGGATGATTTTGTGCTCAAAACCGTGTACTAGACCTAATTTGTCTTCAAATAAGGCATTGTGCTTAAGTAGTAACTGTTGTAAGATGGGATCAACCACAGGTAAATCCACTAAGGAAATGGGACAAGCAGTGCCCGGTCTTAATACCATGCCAAATTTCCCTTGGTCTTCACACCCTCAAATGTTGTAGCCTTTCTTTGCCACATAGATTTTGGGAAAGATTAATCTGTCTTTGAATCTGATGTTGTCAGAGAAGAAACCCAACATGTCGATGTTGTGCCCACCAAAGGCAATTGTGCGTATGTCCGGTGGAGATAATTGAAAAGATTTCCAATGTTTGTAAAATAAATCATCAGTGACAAAAGTAATAGGAGAGCCAGAGTCTACAGTCACTTGGATTTCCACATCACCAGCTGTCACTTTGCACAGAGAACCACCATCATTCACATCAGATTCAATAGAGAGTACAATCTTGTTAAAACTTTTGATGGCACAGATGTTGGGGTCAGAAGAATCTTCTACATTTTCAAGGGTGGCAATTTTATGAGGATTCCTGCAAATGCGAGAAAAATGCCCAACTTTCTTGCATTTCACACAGGGTTTGCCTAAAGCTGGACAATTTTTAGCATTGGCTATATGTGTGAAGGAGCCACACCTGAAACATACACTTTGCTTCTTATTGCCATGCACTTTAATGGAAGTAGTTTTAGGCTTGGTGCCAATAGCATTCACAGGTTCCGCTACAGAATCATTTTTAGCCTTATTCAATTCTTTTTGTGCTAGAACAGATCTCTCGATGCCTCTAGCTATTTCAAGTGTTTCATTTAAGGAAGGATTTCTGCAGCAGAGTAACCTTTCTTGGAGTTTTTTGTGAAAACAATTAACAATTAGCTGATCTCTTAAGTAGGAGTCAATGTTGCCATCAAATTCACAAGTTGCAATTAAAACTCTTAACTCAGCTAGAAAGGTGTCAATAGATTCAAATTCATATTGGCGTCTGGTGTAAAATTTGTGTCTTTCAACTACCACACTGGTGTCATCCTTAAAATGATTAGAAAGTCTACATACAGCTTCTTTGTACACATCCCAATCAGTTTAATCAGGCTGAACAACTGGCAAGTGGTCAAAGATGTGCTGGCCCTCAGAACCCAATTTATTGTATAAAAGAGCCAATTTCCTGACTGGCTCAAATTTTGACCCATCCAGAGCTATTATATAACTGGCAAAACCTTTAAACCATTGTTTCCATTTTGTTTTGAGAACACCATGTTCTGGTGAAAAATGTGGAGGGCAGATTATATATTGCATATTGAAAAGTAAATGTAAAAATAACGACAATGAAACCACAAAAGAACAAAAGTAAAAAGTAGACAATTAAAACGAATTATACTATACTTTTCTTCAAGGAATAGCGTGTCATTTACAGAATGTTATGAACTTCACCATGTAGAAGCATATAATTTTAAAATTCACATAAAGGCAACAAAATATCATGTGTGCATCAAATCCTGAGGAATAGGTGTGAATATAGATAAATGCTTCAAATAATCAAAGTGTTCGCATCACTGTGAAAAATAAGCGTATAATGAAGGCAAAAGGTGTGCGCGTCACCGAGAACGAGCAAATTAGTGTGCGCTAAGCAAGGAACTTGAAATTGACTCGTGTAGGTGTGCGCGTCACCGTGTTGAAGGTGTGCGCATCACCATGAAAATGCGCGTGTAATAAAAACAGCAGGTGTGCGCATCACCGAGAATATGGAAACTTGGTGAGCGCTCAGCTGGGGACTTGAAATTGACTTGTGAAGGTGTGCGAGTCACCGCGCAAATACACAAGTAAAGTTGGTGCCTGACAAGATGGCGTCACGCAACGTCACGTTGGGTGACCCTGGCGTGGATATACGTGGTGTGACGAGAGGACTGCAACGCTGCAACGCAGAAGCGAAGTTTCAAAGAAGAATCTTGACGGAAGGTCCGAATTCCAAGCAGCGCGCCAGGTGAGTGCAAGCGCTCGCGGCGTGGCAGTTAGATCAAACTACTCAAGGTTTAAACAACGTGCCAAAACCAATTAAATAAAGTAGTTTGGTATACAACCTGCCGCAAAGTGCCTCCAGCACCAGTAGAGCGCTTCACTGGTTGGAAGAATGTCCTCAAAGATGTCACGAGAAAAGTGACCGGGAAATGCAGTGGAAATGTGCTGTAGAAATATCCCGATCGTCGCCAAGTGTAGAAAGTCCATAAATCATAAAAGGACTCGAGTGGGAGTCGTAGGAATCTTCTTTATTTCATTCAGCATGCAGCATAATCCCGACACATCTGCCAGCTTCAGAGGTCTCTGCATAACTGCCAGACCTCCAAACCCTCCAGCTGGAACTCATAGTACATTCCACCCCCACATTCCAATGACCATTACAATAGTCATAGGAATGGAGACACAACAAAATGTCCTACTGCACTATTATATTTTTGTCTTTTGGGATTTTTAAACTATTGAAACTGCTGCTCTTATTTAATCCTCATTATGCTTGTGTAAAGGTGCGCCCCTTAAGAGTAGGCCTGGGTCTCCACGTGGTAGTGGCCTTTGGCCTTTTTTGGGGAGAGACTATCTTTCAGCCAGCTTCATCTGCCTACACCTTTGGACTTGAGACTGCTGACTTCTGGCTACTCTAATATGTCAGAGTCTGGTTGCAAGCTAGCCCACTGGAATGGCATTTTATCGACCTGCAAATGTGTCACAGGAAACGCTTGAGGCGTCAAAAACAACATTTGCCTGAAGTACAGCACCTCTCAGAGAACGGGCCAGTGCTGTTCACCTACGAATGTGGTGAATGGGTACCAACACCAGGAGGGTCTGAGAGCCACAGGAATCACCCAGGAATCTCACAGTTGCTATTTCTTACCTATTGTGCAGAAGTGCGGTAGTGTAGAACACATGAGTCGCACCTCCCAGACAGCGGCAGCTCCTCCGCTATGGTGGAAGAGCGTCGCCCCCCTGCCAACAACCACAGCTGCAAAACTTGAAAAATAAAACCATAATAAACCATGTTTATAATTGTTTTATTTTTCTCCATACCGGGGAGTCTTGGGGCGGGGCCATGAGGATGACAGGCAAGAGGGGGAGTGGTAGGTGCACTGTTGTCAGTGCGCATGACAGTTTGGCTGGCTGTCTCAGGCCGGCCAAACCGTCATGAACACTGAAGCTGTCTCCAACCTGTGCTGCGTTGCCAGGTTGGAGACAGCAGGCACAGGCACCCAGTCTCCCTGGGAGCGCAAATCACGGGAGCTGAGGCCAATCCTGATGCTGCCTTCACACTGTGAAAGAAGTGTCAGGATTGGCTGCAGGGCAGTGTGGGAGACAGTGGAGCCAGAAGAACGGCAATGCAGCGGGATTTAGGTACAGGTATTTTTTTTGTTTTTTTGTTTTGTCCTCGCACTCCACCCAGCCACTTTGCCCTGACACCAGCTGCGACTGCTCCCGGACTAGTATACACTATCTAAGTCGATAATGCCCTTTCCAGCCTTGCTAGGGGCTGTGTAATGGATCTAAGGAGCAGGTACTATGAGACAACTGTTGCAAAAGAGCAACAAAAGAGGGTCAGGAGGCAGTTTAACGCTCCGAGGAGCCCCAGCAACACTGCAACGACTCATGGAGAAGTTGGTGGTATCTGACATGAACTTTCTTGCGGGTTTGGTGTATACCTTGATTACTAACTAGAACAAAAGTTATGCTCTACCTGTTTGAATAGCAATAGATCGAATAGATCTCACTGATAAATACCCCAACAGGGTCGCTTACGGCCACACCATTTGGAAGAGAGCACACAAAAAACTATATATTGTGATTGAGGATTGTATTTTTATTTATATTTTGTTCAATAATTTTCTTAATATATATACAAAAAACATATGCTCAAAATATGCATACAATAGCTTGTTGAAAGGATATATACAAAAAACCAAGCTAGGCCCCCTCAGAGGGGTGAGAGGAGTGTATAAACGGTTAAATCACAATCATGCTCAACAAGCAACCCATACAATCTTACACAATCAACCAATACATTGAACATGCATTTTCTCTAAATTTAAAATATTTTTTATATACACACAAGAACAATCTCCTCAAAGTCTTGGTGTATCTTATTTGATGGACACCACCAGATCATATAAAAAGACACGCCGATGCGCGTTTCGGTGCAATCACCTAACAATAAGGGTGCCACCTTCTTCAGGGCGTAATTTGTATGCGTTTTCTGTAATCCAGGGGGCCTGAGTTAAAATCTTGAGGTGCATAAAGATAGATCGAGAAGAGAGCGCAGGAAGGAATGTAGGGGGAATCACTCCTGTAAGTGTCCTTGCAAGTTGTGCGGTAAAGGATGAAGACGGGAAAGCTTCAAGATCGGTAAAAACCCCTAGTTCTGTTCGTACAGGTGGTCGATTCCTTTAAATGATTGCAGGCTTTTGATCCATAAAGCGATGATAGGAAACCTACTGGTCACGTCACGGTATCACGAGGTACTTGGGAACATTTTATCCCGGGAGCAAACGCTCATGCGAAAATATTATTTTGTTCGAGGCAATGTGGTTGGGCTTGTAAACAGGTTCGTGATGCGTCAAGCCGATGCGTGGTGGGGATAGCGTTATTCCGAATGAATGGTTACCGCTACAGGTATACCTTGATTACTTCATAGTCTTGTGAGAGACACCAAAAGGGCATGAGCAATGGATGTTGGAAGTCCTGTAACTCAAGCAGGACCCTTGCCTCCGCTGTCCCTTGAGAGATTCAAGTTGTGATGCTCCAATTTCAAGCACATCAACCACATTGTCTCAGTGGGAGGAATAGAAGTAGATCCAGAAAAGGTGGCCATCCTCAGTACCCACTGAGCCAAATATTCTCAAAGAGTTGCAAAGTTCCTGGAAATCTGGAAGTTTTACCAGCACGGCCCCTTAAACGTTAAGGACTTTGTTGTGCTGAGAGAAAGGTACCATTGATATATAGCATTCTTAATCACAATTTGGAATGGACGCCCTAAATTGCCATGCTGTATGCATTTCTAAACCCATATTGCAACACAGTAAGTACTTACAGCATTGCAAAATGGGCTTAGTATATATGAAAAAGCCTCTTTAGATGTTGCAATCTCTGTGATTTTGCCAAATGCAGGGCCCACGACTGCTAAAAGACTTCATACATCTGGCCCATAATCCATTCATGTTCAGGAAACATGGTTGTGTCCCTGTTTCTGCACAACTTATTACTACTAGGAGTCTGTGTCTTTTATCATCTGTATGTTCACAATATATGTAGGTGTGTCCATACTAAAAGTGCCACCCTGTATTCCTATTGTAAATACAAAAGTCCATGACTTGTTGTACCAGCCACGGCATCACACCATGTCCTTCGTACTCAGACGTTCGCTGTAATTTAAGATGTGGTTGGCTCTGTTCCAAGGGCCTCTAATGGTATAAGCACTCAAACAGCAACTCTAGTGTACTCCAGTGACATCCTTAGTGTAGTCTCAGACAGGTGAGACCCTAAACCAGTCGCTCCAAACCACATCTTTTTTTATTAAAAAATTCTTCTTGCATTTCTAGAGCATGCAAACATAGTGGTCTATGGGCAACAATTGTTTCTGTCTCAATGAACCACGTTTTGAGGGTTAAACGTCCTCAGCCGCCTTGCCTAAGAGCATGCCATGTGACAGCATGCCAAGTAATGCTTTGATTACTTACCGGTAATTACGTTACACCGAGTCCTTCTCTCGCTTGGCTTCCTTAGTACGTGAGACCTCCCTCGCCTGCCCCGACAACCTCTTAATGTAAAGAAAGCCGGGTGCAAGGAAGCCAAG
This sequence comes from Triturus cristatus, assembly GCF_964204655.1. Taxonomy (NCBI): domain Eukaryota; kingdom Metazoa; phylum Chordata; class Amphibia; order Caudata; family Salamandridae; genus Triturus; species Triturus cristatus. The sequence continues at coordinate 1,628,293,707 of NC_140590.1, read as the reverse complement.
CGAGAGAAGGACTCGGAGTAATGCAATTACCGGTAAGTAATCTAAGCATTACCTCCTCCTCCCTCGCTTGGCTTCCTTACTATGTGAGATGTACATACCCAAGCTACCAAATAGCCAGGGCAACTGAAGTAATGCAGAAACAACCTTTGCGGAAAAAAGCGCTTCAACACCTCATTAGGGGTAGCAAGCACTATTAAATGCTAACCTTTTTTCCAACTTCTATCCCTCCGCTAACCTTCTCTATCCAAATAACTGAATAACATATCCACCACTCAAATTATTTTCATATTTCACTATACTAATTCACCACTAATCCTTTATGGGTTCCGGAGTAGCATGCTACTTGCCGAAAATTCGCTTCAACGCCTCGTCAGGGGTAGAGTAGGAGAGTAGGGTCTGCTATCCTATGGTCACCCCAAATTTTTGCTTTTTGCTTCACTGGTTTTTGACATATTGAGGCTGTTGGCCTGCTAATCAGACCCCCAGCCTGCGGTTCTCTCTAACTAAATTGACACTATGCACCCTAGGTGCATAACCAATTGGAATTGGATCACCCTGTGAGCCCCTGTACCAGTGTACACTAGGTACCCAGGGCATTGGTGTATCTAAGGCCTACCAGGGGCTGAAGCATGTATTATGCCCCCCCAGGCCTGGCCTAACAAATTTGACACAACTGGCTGATCACTCAGCTGGGGTAAGTTGGTGTAACCACCTCTTACTTAGGTGTAGTATACCTATACCTAACCTTAAATGGGACACCTGGTAACCTATAAGTCACTCCTATGGCAGGCCTTGACAATCCTGAAGGCAGAGTGCTTGGTTCCATGTGAGATGGTGCTCTGGCAGGAGCTGAGCCTGTCTGCAGTGGTCGGAACAACTTCCTTCTACCGTTTCCAGATACTCTTAAGTGCATTGTGAACCTCGCGGTTAAATGCTATCTTTGGTTTGGCTTTATCAAAACATGTCGAGTAAGGTGTCATACGAATTGGAATACTAACCCCTCGCCAATTCTGGCGACGGGGTTAGCATTCCACCCTTCTAGAGGGACACGACATGTACAGTACCTGAAACCCGGGTAAAATCAGACATAGCCTCAGCTCCACAAAATGGATGCTGCCACCACAGACACAAGTCTGCACTCCTTCTGCTGGGAGTCCTCCCAACTTGGGAGACGTGGACAAAGGGTTTCCTGCCAGGGGAGGTGCGAGCACCACCCCAGACAGGATTTTGTGTATTGGTCAGGTAGGGCTTGAAAGAAACCAGACATGCCTGAGGCTCACAAGGAGCCTCGGTGCATATGCCAGTTCAATCCGGTCCTAGGGCACACCAGCCCCGGACCTGGGGCGAGCTGGACAAAGGATTGGGGGTGTAACCACCCCCCTTCCTGGTCCCACCCTTAGGGAGGGACCTAGCAGGTAGTCCGGCCCCTAGAATCCGCTTAAAGGTAGGAGCTGTGTCCTAAGACTTCAGACATCCTGGAATCAACTTACCACAAAGAAGAAGACGGGAACTTCGACGCTCTGCTGCACAGAGGACTGAAGGAAATCTCCCCTATGGTCAGGGAGTGACCATCTTGCTAACGCAAGCACCAACCAGCTATTCAACGTCTGCTTTGCCGCCGCCTCCCGCCGGAGCCCAGAGCTCAACAAGACCTGGACCTCCAGACCTCTCACTGCCCGATCCACAGTCCCTGAAAAGAAGGAACCCGTGGAGGCACTGAGACACGTGGAGTCAGCCATCTTGGAAGACCGACGACAAGCTGCAAGCGCAATGACAGAGGCTCCCTCCAAGTTGTGCTTTGGGTCCTGAGAAGCCCAATATCCGAGCAGCATCTGCACCAAAGGTGAGCCCTCCAGCATCTCCACGATCGGCGTGGGGCCCCTCTGCACTTTGCATCTCGACGCGCCTGCCCGGTCCCTGGCCCGTTGGCTAGTGGCCATTTTGGCGACCTATTTTGAAATCAACGATGCTGGTCTGGTTGCTCTAGACTGGCCCTACCTGCTCTCCAAAAGAGCAGCCCCTCTGACCTTGCTGGTCAGAACAATCAGCTTTCCTCTCTTTCCACAACTCCTGCCTTTGCCAAGGCTTGTTTGCTTCTTTCGAGTCGCCGACACCGCCGACAGCGAGAACCTGCGTGGGACAGCTCGTGAACCGACTCCTGGATGTCGTCGACCTTCAGGGACCACGTGGCTGCGGAGACAAGCTACACCTAACCACCTGTTTGCACCCGACATCGCCTGGTACCTACCTGGTGCTACGCCGGTCACTGGCTAGTGACTGTGAACACTGTCCCCTCTGCTTTCAGGTCTTCTACAACTCCGATCCACTCTTGGATCCACCGCATCTCTTCTGGACCGACCACCTGCAGCATCTTTGTCATCAGGCTCCATTGAATCGATAGAAGAAACCCGACGCACTTCGAGACCTATGCACCCGCTTCCTGTGGGTGAGGTAAAGCTGGCACTCCGGTGCCCAAGTGTAGAGAAACATCTCTAGTGTCTGTGTTTGTGTTTTGAATCTTAAGATCGTAGTCCATCCAGAAGACCCTTTCTGCAGTAACTTTTAAACTTTTACGCACCCATTGAAAACCTATGGGAGCACGCGTGTAACTTTCCTCACTGCACACGCGACCCGTGGACCTCCTGGTCACTAACTGAAGTTAGCTCCTTGTAGGCCCAGCGATTCTAGAGGCCCTAGGCCTTTTCCCTTTCCTGTTCGTGGTACTTATACCACTATTTTAGTATATGGTTTGAGTGGCCACCAGGGCCCATTCATATAAAGTGCAACTTCTGTATATTATAACATTGTCTTGTTTAACAATTTGTGCTCCTGTGCTCATAAAGAGTCTAGGGGATACTTTGAGTAATAAATACATATATATTTTGAATATATATCTGTGTGGTGTCCTTTCATTGGTATAAAGGGGGGTTACAAATGGTAAAACAGCTTGCTTAACACGCTTTAACGAGTTTAGCCTCAAAGACTGCTTAGCCTACGCTACCACTAGGGCAGCTAGTCCAAAAAGGTTGACTTACAACCACACCATAAGGGTTGCTTGGCATGGTACAAGGTGGTCACTTTAACTAGTGAACAGCATATACCAGGCCAACTTCTCACATTGGTGAGCAGCGGTTGGATTTGAGCTTGCTGTGTTTTACCTCTGTAATCTCTTTGTTACCAATTGAAAGATCATACAGGTACCTTTAGGTACATATAAAACAAGATAGATATACTTAAGTTCTACTGAACTTAGTTGTTGTAGAGCAAAGGGAGTAGCACACCCTGACTACAACTACTAGATAGGTTTAGTAGGAAAACCCAAGTGTAGGTAGATTGCAACACATCCACCCACACTTAAGAGCAATGGCTGGGGCAGAGGGGTCCAATGTACCCATCTCTGTTGAGAGTGACCCCCAGAGGGCACCATCCATCTTTGCTACCCTAAACCAAAATGAGCTCAGGCAGTTGGCAAATATCAGGGGCCTTAAACAGCCCAAGAACCCTACCTCTGCTGAACTCAGAGAGCTTTTACAAGCTGATGAAGATCAGAAAGCTCTCAAGAAAGCCTCCCAGTTAGACCCCTTAGGGACAGGAACAGGAGGCCCTCCTTCTGAAGATGCCACTGAAGTACCCCTTTCCCACAGTCGCCCCTTAGTTGAGAATCTGACTACAGATGATGAGAATCAGCATAGGGACAGGGATGACAAAGGGGGTGAATCTGACAGTAGTAGCAGTTCAGATGGGAGAGATAGCCCAGTGCCAGGTGCCAGACCTGGCTCAGCTAACTTAAGGCTACTGGGGACTGATAATGGGTTCACCCCATTGGATCTCCCTAGTGGACTTAACCAGGGGTTTGGGAGACAAAGGAATCACTCAGGTGAGTCTAATGCTTCTCATGCCTCTAGAGGCTCTCAAGGTCACTCCAGAAGAAGGATGACCACCCCTCAGAGGAGGGAACATGAGGCCAGAATGAAGGAAGCTCAGCTGAGAACCAGGAGCAGGAGCTAGAAGTGGCTCTGATGGAAGATAAACTGAACAAGGCTAGGCAACCTAGAGAGAGTGGGTCTATACCCACTGGTGGCAGCATTGTCCCTAAGGACAAAGATAGGGTCTTTGAAAAAAGGAACCTGTCCAAGGTTGTGCCCCCCTACAAAAGTGGGGATGACATCCACAAATGGATGACTGCTCTTGAGAGAGCCTGCAAAGTGCAGCAGGTTCCTGAAGACCAGTGGGCAGCAATCCTATGGCTCTCCTTTGAAGGAAGAGGCAGAGATAGACTCCTCACTGTTAGAGAGGAGGATGTCAGAAACTACAGAGCCCTGAAGAGTGTCCTAGTTGATGGGTTAGGCTTAACCACTGAACAGTACAGGTTAATGTTCAGAGACACCCAGAAGACACAGACTCAGGACTGGTCTGAATACATTGAATGTGCCACTAAGGCTTTGGAGGGTTGGTTGCTGGGAAGTAAGGTATCTGATTATACAGGATTGTACAATTTGATGATGAGAGAACAGATTTTAAATAACTGTCAGAACCAGCAACTGCATCAACACTTGGTTGACTCAGATCTGACCTCTCCCCAAGAATTGGGAAAGAAGGCAGACAAATGGGTCAGAACCAGGGTTAAGCAAAAGAACCAGGGCCAAGGGGGTGATCAGAAGAAAACAGACCAAAAGGGTGGAGATCAGAAATCTAAAGACCAGAAGTCTTCAACAGGGCCCCAAACTAGTACTAACGAGGGTGGGTCCCAGCCTAAAGGGAAGAAGAAAGAAGGTCCAAAGAAACCCTGGTGCAAATCTTGCAAGAATACAACTCACTGGACTAGTGATTGTAAGAAGGGTGAAGCCCCCAACACTGTTGCCCCTAAGGCACCTGCTCCCAGTACTACTGTTAGCAGTGTTGGTCCCCAGACAAAGGGTGTAGTGGGAATCACTATGGGAACTGAAGGAGATTCTGACTTAGACAGAACCCTGACACAGGCAGTCTTGATCTGTGATGGGGACATGGATTTGTCCCTGACTGTGAGCCCCAGTAACCTGGGCAAGTACAGACAGACTCCTTTAATAAATGCAAAAGTGGCTCAAGCCTACAGGGACACATGTGCCAGTGTCACTATGGTGACCCCAGGCTTTGTGGACCCTGGACAGTACATACCAGGTGAGAATTACCTGGTGACCAATGCCAGCAATGCCACTACTTCACATAGTGTGGCAGTTGTTAACTTCTCATGGGGAGGGGTAACTGGCCTCAAAAGGGTTGTGGTTAGTGCAGACCTCCCAGTAGAATGTTTGTTGGGCAATGACCTAGAGAGTTCTCTATGGTCAGAAGTGGAGTACAGGACACATGCAGAGATGTTAGGTATATCACCACATGTCCTTGCTGTGACCAGGTCACAGGCCAAAAAGTGCCTTACTGAACCACAGGTCTTGGATCCTGGAACAATGGACCAAGCACCTACCAAGAAGAAGAACAGGAGGGTTAAGGCTGTGCCTTCCCCCCTGCCTCCAAGTGATGATCAGCCTTCCCAGGAAGATGATCTAGAGAACCCTGGAGGAACTGTCCCTGAAGAGCTTGAACCTGATCAGGTTGAGTTTCTGGGGACAGGGGGACCTTCCAGGGCTGACTTGGGGCAGGCGCAGTTATCCTGTACATCTCTTGAACCCCTCAGACAGCTGGCTGCTGCTGAGGCTGCTGGGAATGCTCAAGGTACCCATAAAGTGTATTGGGATGATGGGCTCCTTTATTCAGAGGCTAGAGACCCAAAACCTGGTGCAACCAGGAGGTTGGTTATACCTCTGCAATTTAGGGGCTTCCTTCTTACCATGGCCCATGATATTCCTCTAGCAGGACACTTAGGCCAGAACTAGGGGTGGGCGGAATTTGCGAAATTAACTTTCGCAAATTATCGCGAAAATGTTTAAAATTATCGCAAACAAGCGGAAATATCGCGAAGATGCGGAAGTTTTTTTCCGGCATGTTCGCGAGATTTTCTGCATGGTTGCGGGTCGCCAACTTACCCATGTGGTTGCTTGCGGGCGCGGCCATCTTGTTTTGAGTTTTCTCGCGGTGCATGATCGCGAGAAGAAAGACGTGATCGCGCGACGCATGACGTCACTGCGGGCGCGAACTGTCGCGAGACAGCGCAAATGGCTAAAAACAATACAACATCTCATGGAGAACGCGACCGGATCAAGAAAACTTGTCGGCGAACGCAGGGATTCAGGTAAGGCGATCGCGCGCGCGCGAGAATGTATTATTTTATAGCGCGAGCAAGAAACAAATTATCGCCAAGCTTCGGAAACCGGAATTTTTGACATTTTCGCGCTCTCCGCGGAACGCGAAAATGTCAAATTATCGCAATTTCCGCGAACGGAACGAAATTTTCGCCCAGGCCTAGCCAGAGCAAGACTTGGGACAGGCTTGTCCCTAACTTTCACTGGCCTCACATGAATGAAGATACCAAGGAGTTTTGTCGCTCCTATGTAACCTGCCAAGCCAGTGGCAAATCAGGTGGCACAACAAAGGCCCCCCTAATACCACTACCTGTGGTGGGGGTCCCCTTTGATAGAGTGGGAATAGATATAGTGGGTCCCATGGATCCTCCCACTGCATCTGGGCACAGATTTATACTGGTGGTAGTGGATCATGCCACCAGGTATCCAGAGGCAATTCCCCTTAGGACCACTACAGCTCCTGTTGTGGCCAGGGCCCTGCTAGGAGTATTCTCCAGAGTGGGGTTTCCTAAGGAGGTGGTTTCTGACAGAGGTACCAACTTCATGTCAGGATACTTGACAGCTATGTGGAAGGAATGTGGTGTCAACTACAAGTTCACCACTCCTTATCACCCACAATGCAATGGGCTTGTTGAGAGATTCAACAAGACCCTAAAGGGTATGATCAAAGGATTACCTGAAAAGCTCAGGCGAAGATGGGACATCCTTCTACCCTGCCTTCTGTTTGCTTACAGAGAGGTCCCACAAAAAGGAGTTGGCTACAGCCCCTTTGAATTGTTGTTTGGGCACCCTGTGAGAGGCCCACTGTGTTTAGTGAAGGAAGGATGGGAGTTACCTCTCAAAAAGCCTAAACAAGACATAGTGGACTATGTACTTGGTCTCCGCTCCAGGATGGCTGAGTATATGGAGAAGGCATCCAAAAACCTTGAGGCAAGCCAGCCCTTACAGAAAGCTTGGCATGACCAAAAGGCTGTCTTGGTTGAGTTTCAGCCAGGACAGAAGGTATGGGTGTTGGAGCCAGTGGCCCCAGCAGCACTCCAAGACAAATAGTCTGGACCCCATACAATCCTGGAAAAGAAGGGAGAGGTCACCTACTTGGTGGACCTAGGAACTCCCAGGAGTCCCCACAGGGTACTCCATGTTAACAGGCTAAAGGCATATGTTGACAGGGCAGACATGGGCTTGCTCATGGCTACAGATGAGGGACAGGAGGAAGAGAGTGACCCTCTCCCAGACTTGTTGTCTCAGAACCTTGAAGATGGCTCAGTTGAAGGAGTGACTCTTGGAGGCAACCTTACTGATCATCAGCAGATTGAATGTAGACAGGTTCTACAATCATTTCAGCATATGTTTTCATTGATACCTAGTCAAACTGACTGGTGTACCCATGTGGTGGACACTGGTGACAGTCTGCCTGTAAAGAACAAACTTTACAGACAACCTGACCACGGCAGGGACTGTATAAAGGCTGAGGTACACAAAATGCTGGAACTGGGTGTCATTGAACCCTCAGAGAGCCCCTGGGCTAGCCCAGTGGTTCTGGTCCCCAAACCTCACACCAAAGATGGCAAGAGAGAGATGAGGTTCTGTGTGGATTACAGGGGACTCAATGCTGTCACTAGGACAGATGCACATCCTATTCCAAGGGCAGATGAGCTCATAGACAAACTAGCTTCTGCTAAGTTTTTGAGCACATTTGACTTGACCGCTGGCTATTGGCAAATCAGATTAGCTGAGGAGTCTAAGGCCAAAACAGCATTCTCAACCCCAGGTGGGCATTATCAATTTTTGGTGATGCCCTTTGGTCTGAAGAATGCACCTGCCACCTTCCAAAGGTTGGTGAATCAAGTCCTTACTGGCTTGGATGACTTTTGTGCAGCATATCTTGATGACATTGCTGTCTTTAGCTCCACCTGGGAGGATCACCTGATCCACCTGAAGAAGGTACTTGAGGCTCTGCAAAAGGCAGGCCTCACTATCAAGGCTACTAAGTGCCAGATAGGGCAGAGTAAGGTTGTGTATTTGGGCCACCTTGTAGGTGGAGGCCAAGTTCAACCACTGGAGAGTAAGATACAATCCATCAAGGACTGGTCCCCTCCAACCACCCAGACTCAAGTTCGAGCTTTCTTGGGCTTGACTGGGTACTACAGGAAGTTTGTTAAGAACTATGGGTCCATTGTGACTCCTCTTAATGATCTGACATCCAAGAAGATGCCCAAAAAGGTTCAGTGGACAGTAAGCTGTCAAAAGGCATTTGTCGTCCTGAAGAAGGCCATGTGCTCTGCACCTATCCTGAAAAGTCCTGACTACTCCAAAGAGTTTATTGTCCAAACAGATGCTTCTGAGTTGGGTGTGGGAGCTGTGCTGTCACAACTTAATGTAGATGGTCAAGACCAACCCATTGCTTTTCTTAGCAGAAGGTTGACCCCCAGAGAGAAGAATTGGTCAGCTATTGAGAGGGAGGCCTTTGCTGTGGTGTGGGCCCTGAAGAAGCTGAGGCCATACTTGTTTGGCACTCACTTCAAGATTCAGACCGACCATAAGCCCCTCTTGTGGCTAAATCAGATGAAGGGTGAAAACCCCAAACTGCTTAGGTGGTCCATTTCCCTACAGGGGATGGACTTTACAGTGGAGCACCGGCCAGGTACAGACCATGGGAATGCAGATGGTCTCTCCAGGTACTTCCACTTAGGACATGAAGACGAGACTGGTCAAGGCTAGTTTAATGTCCCTGCGTTTGGGGGGGGGGGGGGGTTGTGTAGGAGAATAGGGTCTGCTATCCTATGGTCACCCCAAATTTTTGCTTTTTGCTTCACTGGTTTTTGACATATTGAGGCTGTGGGCCTGCTAATCAGACCCCCAGCCTGCTGTTCTCTCTAACTAAATTGACACTATGCACCCTAGGTGCATAACCAATTGGAATTGGATCACCCTGTGAACCCCTGTACCAGTGTACACTAGGTACCCAGGGCATTGGTGTCTCTAAGGCCTACCAGGGGCTGAAGCATGTATTATGCCACCCCAGGCCTGACCTAACAAATTTGACACAACTGGCTGATCACTCAGCTGGGGTAAGTTGGTGTAACCACCTCTTACTTAGGTGTAGTATACCTATACCTAACCTTAAATGGGACACCTGGTAACCTATAAGTCACTCCTATGGCAGGCCTTGACAATCCTGAAGGCAGAGTGCTTGGTTCCATGTGAGATGGTGCTCTGGCAGGAGCTGAGCCTGTCTGCAGTGGTCGGAACAACTTCCTTCTACCGTTTCCAGATATCGTCATACCATATACTCTTAAGTGCATTATGAACCTCGCGGTTAAATGCTATCTTTGGTTTGGCTTTATCAAAACATGTCGAGTAAGGTGTCATACGAATTGGAATACTAACCCCTCGCCAATTCTGGCGACGGGGTTAGCATTCCACCCTTCTAGAGGGACACGACATGTACAGTACCTGAAACCCGGGTAAAATCAGACATAGCCTCAGCTCCACAAAATGGATGCTGCCACCACAGACACAAGTCTGCCCTCCTGCTGCTGGGAGTCCTCCCAACTTGGGAGACGTGGACAAAGGGTTTCCTGCCAGGGGAGGTGCGAGCACCACCCCAGACAGGATTTTGTGTATTGGTCAGGTAGGGCTTGAAAGAAACCAGACATGCCTGAGGCTCACAAGGAGCCTCGGTGCATATGCCAGTTCAATCCGGTCCTGGGGCACACCAGCCCCGGACCTGGGGCGAGCTGGACAAAGGATTGGGGGTGTAACCACCCCCCTTCCTGGTCCCACCCTTAGGGAGGGACCTAGCAGGTAGTCCGGCCCCTAGAATCCGCTTAAAGGTAGGAGCTGTGTCCTAAGACTTCAGACATCCTGGAATCAACTTACCACAAAGAAGAAGACGGGAACTTCGACGCTCTGCTGCACAGAGGACTGAAGGAAATCTCCCCTATGGTCAGGGAGTGACCATCTTGCTAACGCAAGCACCAACCAGCTATTCAACGTCTGCTTTGCCGCCGCCTCCCGCCGGAGCTGGAGCCCAGAGCCCGACAAGACCCGGACCTCCAGACCTCTCACCGCCCGATCCACAGTCCCTGAAAAGAAGGAACCCGTGGAGGCACTGAGACACGTGGAGCCAGCCATCTTGGAAGACCGACGACAAGCTGCAAGCGCAACGACAGAGGCTCCCTCCAAGTTGTGCTTTGGGTCCTGAGAAGCCCAATATCCGAGCAGCATCTGCACCAAAGGTGAGCCCTCCAGCATCTCCACGATCTGCGTGGGGCCCCTCTGCACTTTGCATCTCGATGCGCCTGCCCGGTCCCTGGCCCGTTGGCTAGTGGCCATTTTGGCGACCTATTTTGAAATCAACGATGCTGGTCTGATTGCTCCAGACTGGCCCTAGCTGCTCTCCAAAAGAGCAGCCCCTCTGACCTTGCTGGTCAGAACAATCAGCTTTCCTCTCTTTCCACGACTCCTGCCTTTGCCAAGGCTTGTTTGCTTCTTTCAAGTCGCCGACACCGCCGACAGCGAGAGCCTGCGTGGGACAGCTCGTGAACCGACTCCTGGACGTTGTCAACCTTCAGGGACCATGTGGCTGCGGAGACAAGCTACACCTAACCACCTGTTTGCACCCGACATCGCCTGGTACCTACCTGGTGCCACGCCAGTCACTGGCTAGTGACTGTGAACACTGTCCCCTCTGCTTTCAGGTCTTCTACAACTCCGATCCACTCTTGGATCCACCGCATCTCTTCTGGACCGACCGCCTGCAGCATCTTTGTCATCAGGCTCCATTGAATCGATAGAAGAAACCCGACGCACTTCGAGACCTATGCACCCGCTTCCTGTGGGTGAGGTAAAGCTGGCACTCCGGTGCCCAAGTGTAGAGAAACATCTCTAGTGTCTGTGTTTTGAATCTTAAGATCGTAGTCCATCCAGAAGACCCTTTCTGCAGTAACTTTTAAACGTTTACGCACCCATTGAAAACCTATGGGAGCACGCGTGTAACTTTCCTCACTGCACATGCGACCCGTGGACCTCCTGGTCACTAACTGAAGTTAGCTCCTTGTAGGCCCAGCGATTCTAGAGGCCCTAGGCCTTTTCCCTTTCCTGTTCGTGGTACTTATACCACTATTTTAGTATAGGTTTTGAGTGGCCACCAGGGCCCATCCATATAAAGTGCAACTTCTGTATATTATAACATTGTCTTGTTTAACGATTTGTGCTCCTGTGCTCATAAAGAGTCTAGGGGATACTTTGAGTAATAAATACATATATATTATGAATATATATCTGTGTGGTGTCCTTTCATTGGTATAAAGGGGGGTTACATATGGTAAAACAGCTTGCTTAACACGCTTTAACGAGTTTAGCCTCAAAGACAGCTTAGCCTACGCTACCACTAGGGCAGCTAGTCCGAAAAGGTTGACTTACAACCACACCATAAGGGTTGCTTGGCATGGTACAAGGTGGTCACTTTAACTAGTGAACAGCATATACCAGGCCAACTTCTCACAGGTAGTAAGTGCTATATAAATGCAATTACAATACAATACAATACAATTATAGAAAGGAAAGCCATGTTTACATCTCCATGGACAAGACCTTGGATCTAAAGAGATCCCCTAATGCAGGACCCTGAGTAACTCTGTAGTGTTTAAAGAAAGTGAAGTGGCTGCCCTACAAATCTCATTCAGAGATGCCCCTTGACGCTCAGCCAGAGAAAATGCAAATCCCTTATTCAACCTGCCCTGAACCCCTAATGGAGATAGAACACCAAACTGGAAATAAGCCAAGGCAGTAGGAGAACAAACCCATCTGCTTGAAGTTTGTGTGGTAGGTTTGCAACCTATTCTAGCAAATAAAGAGGAATCCTGATGGTATCTCTCCACACTCTGCAGATGAATCAAAACAGGTCTTTAGGACATCCAGGGCGTGAAGACTAATCTTCTCAGGAAACTGAGGATCAGGACAAATGAGAGGCAGAATAACCTCCTAATTAAACGTGGAAATAAAACCAGGACCGGTCTCAAAACTAACCAATCTTCAAAGATCCGCAGAAAGGGGGCTCTACATGAAAGAAATCCCAGTTCGTCCAGTCTCTTGCCTGAACTAATGGCCCCAGAAAAAACACTTTCAGGATAAGGGACCTGAGATCAATGGAAAGAAGAGGCTCAAAAGATGGGTAACGTAAAGCCTGTAGCACCATAAGCAAATCCCAAGAAATACACACAGGTGACTGTCTAGGACAGATGTTGGAAAACCGCCTCAACAATTTCTTAATCAGACCCTGGGAATCCACCAGATTAACCCAGGAAGCCCAAAAAGTCCTGATCGCTGCCCATTGCAGCTTCAGAGTGGAAGGAGAAAGCCCCAAAGAGAATCCATTCTGTAGAAACTTAAGGATCTGAGGGAATAAAAGCAGATATAGGCCCAATCTGCTGCTTCCAACACCCTTTCACAAAGGAAATCCAGTGTCTACCATAAGAGGCCCTAGTGGAAGGTCTCCTGGCAGCTTAAACAGAAGAGGAAACAGCAGCAGAACAGCCCAGAGCCATCACCCCTGAACGCTCAGTCTCCAAACAGTCAATCAATTTTTAGACGAACCAGGCACTCCTCCTGAAGGATCAAGAAGATAAGAAGAGATGGACTCAAAGACAGCAAACTCTCCCTGTCCCTCCTCATCCTCACCAGAGAATCAACCCAAAAAGAACTAGCCCATGCTTGAGCAACCAGGACTACCTGTGCTCCCTCTCTCCTCACTCTGAGCAGAAACCTCTGGATCAAAGGGAAAGGAGAGAAAGCAAACAGAAGACCCCGAGGTCACCGACAGGACAGCACATCTATGCCCCAGACTGACTGCTCCCTCATCCAGGAACAAACGTGAGGAAGTAGAGTGTTGTGAGCATCCATAAAGAGATCCACCACTGGGCACTCCCACCTCTGACAAATCTAACTGAACATATGGAGAGAGAGACAAAATTCATGAGAGGAGGGAATCACCCAGCTCAACACATTCAGAAGTCCTCGAATATAAATCGCAGTTACAGACAGGAGATGAGACTGGCTCCAAGACAAAAAGGTGATCTGAAATGAAAGACAGGGAGCAGGTTTATGCCCCCACGGGTGGATTTAGGATATAGCAGTGCTATTGTCCATCCTGATTAGAACAGCCTTGTTCTGAATTTATGGGGAGAAGACCAGGGGGGGCAAACTAATTGCTTCAAGTTCACTCCAGTTTGCCGACCTGACATTTTGAGAGTATGTCCACAGACCCTGTACTTGATGTGAAACCACAAAAGCTCCCCATCCCTTTATGCTTGCATCTGTGGTAATTATCACCGGAGAGGAAGGACATAAATGCACCCCTTCAGTAGATTCAATGGATCAAACCACCAAGCCAGATCCTTACATATATACAGCAACACAGGAAGATGGAGAGACATATCCTGTGCAGTGTTACACATTAGGTCCCGATCCCGTTTCAGAGCCCAAGTCCGTCAGCACACACATTAGGTCCCGATCCCGTGTCAGAGCCCAAGTCCGTCAGCACACTACAAGACCCATAAGGCAGTGGGAAGGGGGAGGAGGTTGTGTGCTCTCGTAGATGTCACCTGATGAGAGAGGCGTATATCTAGCACTCCTCTCCCTGTTTTCGGTGCTTGACAATCCTTCTTTCAGATGGACCACGCCTCCCCGCAGCTGCTTCGGCAATCTCCCTGCTACGGATTTCGTCGGGTAGCGCGTTTGCTACCTGGATCTCGCCTGTCCCGTGTTTGGGAACCTCCTGAATTACTTTGTTGCTTTCTCTGTACTCTGGTGATTCATCCCGCAGCACCAGCCTTCAGACTACGTCCTTTCCTCCTTGCTCGTGAACAATTGTATCTCTCAACGCTGGGTTGCCATTACCACCTCCTTGTGATCTAGTCCAGTCCTCATTTTGCCGCCCTCCTCATCCACACGATAGACTTCCGCTCCTCAGCACGACGCTACGTGTTGCGAGGGTTCTCTGTGGATGCCTTGCTGCTGTCTTCACCCCCCAAGCCATTTCTCAGTACATTCGTTCAGTACGGAGCCAGTTTTTCAGTTGTTGAATACAAGTCTTCTATCCCGGAAGAATACATATAAAGAGACACGGACAATTTTCCCCGCCTGTTCGGAAGCATTGCTCCTCAAGTCCAGGTGGTTATCACGGCGCTTTTGGACTATTAATTGGCACCACTGCCCACCATTCCTACCCGGTAAGTCTACGGGAGCACACAGCCAGGGAAGGGGTGTTTAGCAAAGTACAGGGGTTAGAGGTGGTAGGGGGGGAAGGTATGCCCTAGTTCTGTAGACATCCTCCCTCATTTACTTACATTCCCTCTTTCCTTTTTCTGTAGGAACGCTTCACTTCTGAACCCTGAATCTTATCCACACCCTGCTTTCGTTTGATGGTCCACACTGGTTCTTCTCTCCCAGTGGGGTAGTTTATCTGGTTTGGTTGCCCATACCAACTAGGTGGTGCCTTAGGGGGAGAGTAGAGACATATCTTCGCTCCCGAGGTTGGAACCTCTGCCTGGAACTTGGAGTCCTGACAGATTGTCAAGCCCACGAATATCCTTAACCCCTGAGCGAAGATGAATAAAGACAAGACTTTGAGTGGGGCCATGGCTGACCCTAACTCAGTTGTAACCATGTCTGAGCTGGCATTGGTGGTTACTACATTGCAACATGAACTCCAGTCTGTTGAAAATGAGAATTTGCGCCTCACCGTAGAATTGAACACCTTAAGAGAACAAAGACTACCCAGACTCCCTGATAGTTCCGTCAAGCAAAATAAAACTTATATTCAACCGGCTAGGTTCCACATGCCTCCGCTTGGGGCTGAAACCTCCTCAGGTGTAGCTCCGGCGCCGGTAAATGTCACGGTCCTGACTCCTCCTCAGACCCCTCTGGCTATGCCTGAACGGTACTCCGGAGACAGCCAGAAATATGCAGTGTTTATGAACCAATGCCACTTACAGTTTTTATGTCGAGCTGCTTCATTTCCGGATGACGCGGCTAAAGTGGCCTTCATTATTTCGTATTTATCAGGCAACGCAGCCGTATGGGCGGTTCCGTTGGTTGATAATGATGACCCTATCTTGTACGACTTAGCCCGTTTTAAGGACAGCATGAGAAATCTTTTCGCTCGTCATGCCTATATGCAGGCAAGCGATAACGAACTGTTAGGGTTGAAACAGGGTTCAAAAGATTTGGTGACTTATATCACTACGTTTAATCGGCTGGTAGCCGAAACCCAATGGCCAGAAGAAAAGCGAACGTCCTTGTTTTATAGAGGGCTACGGGACGAGCTAAAAGACATCCTCTCACAAATTGTTAACCCGCCTGAAGACTGTCCTTCGTTCATAGATTTAGTAGTCAAGTTGGACCATAGGCTAAGTGAGAGGAAAGGAGAACGCACAAAGGGTGACTTTCCGCGTTTTTTGCTACCTCGAGGTGAGAAGAAGGAAGTGAAAGAGGGAACAGAGCCCATGCAGATCGGGGGAATACGTGGCCCTCTAAGTAAGGAAGAAAAAGAGAAGCGGCGAAAACTTGATTTGTGTCTGTACTGCGGTAAAGCGGGACACTATGCTAAAGATTGCTTGGCCAAACCCAAGAACAGTGGAAGGTCAGTTGGAGATAAGGTTGGACTGGCCGTTCAGTCGGAAAACTAGCAGACTTGGAGAAGATAGAGACCAGTTCTTCAAGTCCTCTGGTTCCTGCGGTCTCTACATATCTAGCCAACACCTCCTCTGTCACGCCCAAACACTTAACAATATCTGTGGTGTTATTCTTATCTTCTAGTAACAAGACCACTTTGTCACTCATGCTCGATTCAGGTGCCACGGGTAACTTTATGGATATAACTTTAGCAAAGACCCTTGGCATAGAGTTCATACCCAAGACACATCCCGAGACCGTAAAGGCGGTTGACGGTACTGAGCTTTCCTCAGGAAGAATTACGTTTCAAACACCAATAATGACCATGGTTTGTGATAATGGGCATACCGAGAACCTCCAGTTCGATCTAATAGCAGCTCCTAATTTTGGTGCTATAGTTGGGGTGCCTTGGCTTCAGACACATAACCCACTCATCGATTGGGTCACGAGAAAAGTCACTCTTAGGTCCCCATTTTGTTTACAACATTGCTATCAGGATACAATCCCTACCAATACCTCTGTCACTTGTGCTCTCAGCCATTCCGATAGCACCACGTTACCTGCAGAATATCATGAGTTCGCTGCTGTATTTGATGAGGTCAAGGCCGTGGCTCTCCCGCCACATAGATCATTCGACTGTCGCATTGACCTGATTTCTGGTGCGGAGTTGCCAGTGAGTCGAGTCTATGCTTTGACCGAACCTGAAAGCAAGTATTTACAAGAATACTTACAGGATATGCTACAAAAGGGTTTCATTCGCCACTCTACATCCCCAGTCTCCGCCCCACTTTTCTTTATACCTAAGCGGGAAGGGGGCTTGAGAGCCTGTCTGGACTACAGAGCTCTCAATAAAGTAACGATAAAAAACAAATATCCTCTCCCTTTAATTCCGGGTCTGTTAGACCAAGTCCGGAAGGCTAAGGTTTTCACTAAACTTGATTTAAGAGGCGCATACCATCTTATTCGGGTGAAGGAAGGGGACGAATGGAAAACGGCTTTCCGCACGAAATTTGGCCTCTACGAGTATTGCGTAATGACGTTTGGCCTCTGCAATGCTCCAGCAGCATTCCAATTTTTCATCAACGAAATACTCAGAGAATACCTCGATGTCTTCGTTATAGTCTACATCGATGATGTCTTGGTATTTTCACAGAACCCACAAGAACACGTCTCTCATGTTAAGAAGATTCTCCAGAGACTCCATGAAAACCATCTCTTTGCCAAATTAGAAAAATGTCTCTTCCATGTACAGAAGGTGGACTTCTTAGGTTTTGTAATTTCACCTGAAGGCATCCACATGGATCCCACAAAAACCAAGGCTATTACGCAGTGGGCCAGTCCCACTTCCGTTAAAGAAGTGCAATCATTCCTTGGTTTCGCCAATTTTTACAGGCGTTTTATTGAACACTTCTCAGAGCTCATTACCCCCATTACCAGGCTATTAAAGAAAGGTGTAGTTTTCCAGTGGGACGAAACAGCTGAACGTTCCTTCCAGGCCTTGAAAGACAAGTTTGTGTCAGCTCCAATTTTGAGACACGCCGATGAAACCCAACCCTATTATGTCGAAGCTGATGCTTCTCAATATGCCGTTGGTGGAGTACTGCTGCAAAGAGATCTCCTAACAGGAACGCTCCATCCTGTAGCGTACTATTCCAAGACTCTGGCCTCAGCGGAACAAAACTATACTATAGGGGAGCGAGAACTGCTCGCGATTAAATTGGCCTTTCAAGAATGGAGGCACTATTTACTGGGTTCACCTCATGTCATAACCATATATTCAGACCACAAAAATCTACAGTTTTTTAGATCAGCAAAAGCACTCACGCCCTGTCAGATGAGATGGGTGTCTTTCTTTAGTGAGTATGACTTCGTTATAAATTGCCGACCAGGCGCAAAACATGGCAGAGCAGATGCTCTATCGCGTCTAGGCAAAGAATTCAAGTGCACCATCGACACCCCATTGCCATTGATACCCGCCAACAAGATAGTGGCCGTGGGAGAGGGTCAAGGGGACGTACCCATCCCTTTTCTTGACAAACTGCTGAAAGCGTACTCCTCCCTCAATAAAGACGAATGGTTGCAAGACCCTGTAAACTCGATTGAAAACTCTCTGTTCTTTCATGAGGGACTGTTGAATATTCCTTCTACAGAATTACAGAGGGAAATAATCCAGTGGTGTCATACTCTCCCGCTGGCCGGACATCCAGGGGGTGATAAAACAGTACAGTTGTGCAAAAGGTGGTTTTGGTGGCCTAACATGTCTTTGCACATCCAGGACTTCGTTGCAGCTTGCCCTGTGTGCGCTAGACAGAAATCCCTTCGTAGTGCACCTGCAGGGTTATTGCATCCCTTACCGGTCCCCCAAAGCCCTTGGTCTTCCATCAGTATGGATTTTATTTCAGAATTACCACGATCCCAGGGATATACTACCGTCCTAGTAGTAGTGGACATGCTTACAAAGATGGCACATTTCATACCCCTCAAAAAACTCCCCACAGCCAAAGACTTAATAGACACTTTCATCTCACATATCATACGGTTGCATGGACTGCCCTCAATCATAATCTCGGACAGGGGCCCCCAATTTGTATCTAAGTTCTGGCAGGGCATCTGTACAGCTCTTCATTTGGACCATCGCTTGTCTTCTGCGTATCACCCGCAAACAGACGGGCAAACAGAGCGCACCAATCAAACCATGGAACAGTACTTGAGATGTTTGTTAAGTACGGTCACAGGGGAATGGGTACAAGCACTTCCATTGGCGGAATTCGCCTATAATAACTCAAACCACTCAGCCTCCAAGATATCCCCCTTTTTCTTTTCCTACGGGTATCATCCCCGTTTCTTGCCTTTGTATCTGCCCCCCTCTGTTCATCAATTCCCTGCAGTAGCAGAACATCATGCCAGGTTAACACAGATATGGAAACAAGCAATACATGAACTCACTGAGACCAAGGAAAGAATGAAGAAACAAGCAGATATACATAGAAAACCTGCACCATTGTATCAACCAGGCGATCAGGTTTGGTTAGCCACCAAAAATCTGAGATTACCAGGACCCCGCAAATTACAACCCAGATACGTAGGGCCTTATGTTGTAAAAGCCGTAATAAATCCTGTCGCCATGAAATTAGATCTCCCTGGGGAAATGAGAGTCCACCCGGTGTTCCACACCTCTTTGCTTAAACCTTATGTAGAGCCCTCCTGTACAGAGCCTCCACCCCCTCCTCTTTTTATTAATGGTAAAGAAGAGTATGAAGTCAGGCGCATAGTGGACTCTAGAATGGTCCATGGGAAATTGCAATATCTAGCTGATTGGGTAGGGTATGGCCCGGATGACAGGACCTGGGAACCAGCTGCTCATGTACATGCCCCTACTTTGGTAAGACGATTTCATGCCATGAACCCTCGTAAACCTAGGCCTGTAGGAAGACCTTTAGGGGGAAGAACTGTTACACATTAGGTCCCGATCCCGTTTCAGAGCCCAAGTCCATCAGCACACACATTAGGTCCCGATCCCGTGTCAGAGCCCAAGTCCGTCAGCACACTACAAGACCCATAAGACAGTGGGAAGGGGGAGGAGGTTGTGTGCTCTCGTAGATGTCACCTGATGAGAGAGGCGTATATCTAGCACTCCTCTCCCTGTTTTCGGTGCTTGACAATCCTTCTTTCAGATGGACCACGCCTCCCCGCAGCTGCTTCGGCAATCTCCCTGCTACGGATTTCGTCGGGTAGCGCGTTTGCTACTTGGATCTCGCCTGTCCCGTTTTTGGGAACCTCCTGAATTACTTTGTTGCTTTCTCTGTACTCTGGTGATTCATCCCGCAGCACCAGCCTTCAGACTACGTCCTTTCCTCCTTGCTCGTGAACAATTGTATCTCTCAACGCTGGGTTGCCATTACCGCCTCCTTGTGATCTAGTCCAGTCCTCATTTTGCCGCCCTCCTCATCCACACGATAGACTTCCGCTCCTCAGCACGACGCTACGTGTTGCGAGGGTTCTCTGTGGATGCCTTGCTGCTGTCTTCACCCCCCAAGCAATTTCTCAGTACATTCGTTCAGTACGGAGCCAGTTTTTCAGTTGTCGAATACAAGTCTTCTATCCCGGAAGAATACATATAAAGAGACACGGACAATTTTCCCCGCCTGTTCGGAAGCATTGCTCCTCAAGTCCAGGTGGTTTTCACGGCGCTTTTGGACTATTAATTGGCACCACTGCCCACCATTCCTACCCGGTAAGTCTACGGGAGCACACAGCCAGGGAAGGGGTGTTTAGCAAAGTACAGGGGTTAGAGGTGGTGGGGGGGGAAGGTATGCCCTAGTTCTTTAGACATCCTCCCTCATTTACTTACATTCCCTCTTTCCTTTTTCTGTAGGAACGCTTCACTTCTGAACCCTGAATCTTATCCACACCCTGCTTTCGTTTGATGGTCCACACTGGTTCTTCTCTCCCAGTGGGGTAGTTTATCTGGTTTGGTTGCCCATACCAACTAGGTGGTGCCTTAGGGGGAGAGTAGAGACATATCTTCGCTCCCGAGGTTGGAACCTCTGCCTGGAACTTGGAGTCCTGACATGCAGCAGGATTCCATGCCTGAAGCCGGCAGTGAACGAGGATGCTCAGAGGGAATCGAGCACAAGAAACCAAAAAGACAGTGTCCTCTAGATCCCCCTGAACTCTCAAACTGTCCGAAATCCTTGAAAAGGGAGAGCTCAGTAGGCTCAAATCATGGGACTGGATCTTCTGCACTCTGCTGTCTGGAAATTTATCCACACTGATGTCTATGCAGGCTCTGATGAAGACATGATCCTGTTTCGGAATAAACTGCGATTTCTGGGAGTTGATGATGAACCCATGAGATTCTAACACCTTGTCTACCTGAGTGACATAATCTGTCATTTGACCAACTGAATTTGCTGAAACCAGATAACTACCCCGAAATGGCTGGACGCCAAACTCCTGCAGATGAAGGAGATCCATAATAGGAGCCAGAACTTTTTTGAAAACCTGTGGGGCAGACTTTAACCCAAACGGGAGCAAACAGAACTGGAAATGTGCTCTTCCCATCTGGAATTGGAGATACTTCTAATTTGTGAGGTGAATAGGAACTTGCAAGTAAGTGTCATGCAAATCAATGGTAGCTAGAAAATCTTGCACAGAAATGAGAGGAATGATGAGTTGCAAAGTTACCATATGAAAATGCACAGTCGTTTTATAAAGGTTAAGTCTCTTTAACTCAGGAAAGGATGAATACCTCTGGAGACTTTTTGTACCAAAAACAGAATGAAATACACCCCTGGCCCTGCTCTTCACTAAGGACTGGGAAGATGGCCTTCTTTTGTAGCATAGTACGAACATGGACGATAAGAAATTGACATGACTCAATAGAAATCTGACTTCAATATTATAAAAACAGAGTGTATTTTTATCTTAATTTACACACCAAAATGGACGAAAAAGCATACATATGACCGGAGTTATAGATTTTAGAAGAAAACCTAAATCACAACAACTCACTACTGCAGAACTTTTGCACAGCGGTCAATGGGGAAAAGTGATAGTGACAATCAGTCACTTGCAGGTCGAGTTGCGTGGAACCCACATAGGGTAAAGGTTATACAGGTCCCTGCACCAGGCCACGATTGTCAGTTCAATTTTACCTGGCCCGTGGAGCCCGGGTGCAGAGTTGTCCTGGGTGCTGATTGGGAGCCGCGGGGTGCTGCTTTTACTGCAAAAGCTAGACAATGGGGCACAGCCGTGGTTGGTTGAAGGTGTTGTGGGATTCCGTCATCATGCAGCGTCGAGTGCAGGGGTCAGTTGCCGGACTGGCGGCCAACAAGCCTTGGCAGCGGTAAGCACAGCAGATGGACACTTCGACATCCGGTGATCTCGGGGAACATGGTAGCTACCTGAAACTTCATAGAAGGCAGGACTACAATTCCCACAATGCACTAGATCATCTGGATTTGGGCGATCCCTTAGAGGGTCCGATGACAAGCAAGTCTTTGGATCTGGAGCATTGTTTTACCTGCAGTTTGCAGGGTACTAGTGTCACTAGTCCAGGGGAGTCTGAGGGTGCTTCAGGCTCTCACAGGAGGAAATAAGCTTTGGCCTAGGACAAGTCTTGATCAGGCAGTTCCAAGAGCGTTTCCACAGGGACAGTGAATCCCTCTTTTGGTTTGTGCAAGTCCTGTTGTCGCAGACACGGGTCTCTTCTTTGTCCTCTTCAATGCAAGTTGATTCAGAACAGAGGTTCTGGTGTCAGGTGTAGCCCTTAAAGTCTGGATTTAGGGGTGTTAGGGGTGTGGGTGCAAGTTGCCAATGGGCTACTTTCCCCAGCGGCTAATCTGCCTCTGAAGTGTCTACATCCAGGGGTGTAGGTCACTTTTTCTACCCAGAACATACTATTTCTATCACTTTTAAAGATGTCAGAAATCTTCCGTCCGAGCCGTCCGAACGTTGCAGCTCCGCCCACGCGGTATTAATTCCCCGCCTGTGCAAAAGAATTCATTAGTGGGCGGGGTTCGGACGACTCCCAGCCGTCATGAGCACACGCCCACCGTGATTTATGACGTCCGGGGGCCATCCTGAGTACGGGTGCGCCACGCCCAACCCCATCGCCTCTCGCACCGCAGCGGAATTAGCCCTGCGGTGAAGGGGTTAAATTACCTTTTTGAGACACTGGCGCAGCATTTTCTAAAGCGGTGGAATAATATTACTTCAAGAAAATTCATAATAATGTCAGAATGCAAGGATTTGATCATGCAGATCACTGGAAAGAGAGGCTCTCAGATCTGCTGCTGGGAGGGACCGAATTTTAAATCATAATCTGACTGCATGTCATATGAGGGTACTTGTGCCAGATATGATCAATGATTTCTCAAATATCAAGTTATACGCCGGGCACACTTCAGACATGGTACGTGCACACATAGCTGCACGTGGGCCTCTTACTATCTGTGACACATTCAACAAGTCCTGATTGTTTATCCAACAGCACTTGTCGATTGGGACTTGTAGTTTTGTCTTTATCATAATACACATTCAAGTAAAAATCACAACATGCAAGCCACTGTTCGATATAAAGCCAAGTCTGCTTGGTGGTGTGACACATTACATGATGGCTGTTGGCAACGTTGCAGACCGCCCCTTCACTGCTGCACATAGTTATGGGCATGTTTTGTGAGGGAGTTTTAAAGTGTGGTTTTGTCTCCTACTTCACCTATTTTCTGGGGTGGCTTTGCTGCTGTTCGTCTTGTGCCTGTATTCTGAGGAAGGTGTGCATAGTGAATATACCCTTGCTGCATCTCTTTTGTGACTGTGGCTTGCATTACAGTGTACTCCCAGTGCTGTACTTGTTTTGAGAGGGATGCTACCACAGGTGCTGCCAATGCTTTTTGTGAGGTTGGGTTTCATACCTGCTATCCATACTGTGCCTTTTCAGTCTGTGCACATAGAAGGTTTGTACTGCTGCTGTGCATGTTGTGTGTTTGTAAAGGAAGGGCACTGCTATTCCATTGTATATCTAACGTTTCAGTCAGGAAACTCACACTGCTGCCTCCAGTGGTATGTGTTTTCTGTGGGAGGAAATCTTGCCATTCCCATGTTGCATCTGTTTGTGTGTGTGTGTGTGTGTGTGTGTGTAAAGCTTGCAATGTTGCTATCTGTGCAGTACCTGTTGTGCATATGGAGTGGATCTTGCATTACTGCTGCCCATGCATACCTGTTCAATGTAAAGGCAATATCTGTTGCTGCATTTGCATCCTGTTGTATTAAAGTTACCCCTATTGGCCATACTTAGCTTTGAGATGCACATACAAGCACAGTATTATAATTAATCTCAGTGAGGAAATAATCAGACTTAACAGGGCTAAGAGATCAGAGAAGAGTATGCTTATGACAACCACTATCTTTTGCAGATGGGCAGCAACAAAAAAGCAGCTCATAATCCCCTTGCATTCATTCAGTGGCAGTGGCGTAGCAAGGGCGGGGGGGGTTACGCCCTGGGCTGCATGAGTTTTGGGGGCGGCAGCCGACCCCCCCCCCCCCACTCTTACTTGCGGCCGTTGCGGGCGGCAAATGAAGGGCCGCCACAAACGGCAGAAGAGATAGCTACATCACTGTTCAGTGGTGCTTCTCACTCTGATATGCTGGATGACCAAGTGCATTTAAAGCAAAACTTGGCCAAACCTCCAATCATCTTTTCATCATCCAGTTAGTGAAACATTTGAATTTTGGATGAAATTTCAGCATCATTTTAAAAATGAATGGAATATAAAAGTGACTCAAAGTAGGATTAACAGTCGATAAATAATGCTACTTCAAAGAGAGGTAAGGAGATCCAATGCACCTCTTGTTGGTGAGGGTGTGGTGCAGCGGCCAGGGCAGCTGACTTCAGAGCACAGGGCTCACGGTTCGATCCCTGGCTCCCGCGGCAGCTCAGCTCAGCACCATGTGACTCTGGGCAATAGCTCACTTAATTTCCATGTTGGCCCCCAGCGCCTTGAGACCCGTAAGGGTGAGTAGTTCGTGCTTTACAAATACGGATTTACATTTACAAGACTAGGTACTGGGGGCTGTGGCTGCACTTTGGGAGATTACATTGGACATTCAAAAGTGAGGTTACACTTTAGATGTGCAAAGAATCCAGAGCAGCTTGATGCAGAATATAACAATATTGTTTTATTATTTTAAATGACTGATGTGTTTCAAATGTTGACACAATTTGATAACAGAACACTGATTACACATTTGATATATTTATGTTATGAAGTCCTTCAGTCACAGATAAATTTGAGCGAGAACAGTGCAGCTATAAGTCTTGGCATACAGTGGTTGAGCCAGCGTATATTATGCCACAATTTCATATGACTGTGAGACATATGATGACTGCACCAGGGTAGGTAATGACTTAGCCCCTGATATAATAATGCAGTATGTAATAATTGTTGTTACTGTACTGTTTTATTATTTGTATTGTTGTTCAAATATTTTTTATTATCGTTGTTAAAACAATTACTTACACATGGATTTGTAACCTCCTGAGGGGCAAACCCAGTCCCCAAAGACTAGACTTCAATGATTTATGCATCCATATTAATCATGCATTTATTATGGAGTTCTTGACATCAATTATGTCAATTTGTGCGATGGTAACAAGGTCAAAGCTCACATAATGCCACTTCCTGTGATGTCACTTCCGCTACCCCAGACATTTTAGTGAATTGAAGGCCATGCTTCCCACCTGTCCAGGAGCAAATGTTCCTGGGGCAGGGGGAGGGCTGTTTCTTCCTTTAGGAGGCAGCCCTGATGAATATCAGAGGCTGTGTAGTCTTTGAAGCTCACTGCCTTGATATGCCTCTTCACAAGCCATCCTGAGGGGGAGGAGGTGTGACCTACTTCCTGCTCAGGTGTTTGTTCCTGACTCCTGGGAGTATTCACACTGTCTAGCAGGAGGTCAGAATCCTGTCTTGGTGGCAGCAAGCGCGGGCTGCCAACCAGAGCACAGAGAAGCTGGGGCAACCAGGTGGGCAACCACTAAGGTAGCCACCTGGGTGTATACCACATCATACTCGACACCAGATAGGTGGCAGGGGTGATGAGACACATTGTTTGACATCAATTTCAACATATTTAGGTGGTACCATAATGGAGCTAGTGCCCCGGGTTTGCCCGGGAGCTAGCCCATATATTCCTATGGATCGCCTATCACTTATAGTGTACTTTAATTGTAAAGGCCACTATAGGGACATATACGCTTGCACTTACATGCCCATGCCTTTAATATAAGGCTCCTAGCCTCCTAGGCTCAGGAGGCCTTCCTTATGGTTGACTAACATATATTAAGAGCAGTGCATTGATTTTACCACACATGATGAGGGCACGGTTGAAAAGGAGCAGTTTGCACTGTTCCTGCACTCCGCCATGGCAGGCCCGCTGTCAGTCCTTTGCTTGGGTCAATCAGGCTGGAAGCCTTGGGGACCCCTTTACCAACCATGCCCTGGGTACCACTGGTACCATAGACTAGGGACTAATAAGGGGGGTAAAGTCCTTGTCAATTGGGGATGCCAATTTACACATAGCAGTTTTAGGGCGAGAGAGCTGGCACCTGGTTAGGAGGCTTTTAATGCACTGTCACAGTCAAAAACCAGCATCTAGTAGTCTAAATGGGGAAAAAAAGTGGGGGGGGGACATCCTTGGAGGATGTTTTCATCATGTCACCAAAAACATCTTGCACTCAAATGGAAGCTTCATCAGGGATGTTTTCTCCAAAAAGTCAGCCTGCCAATCCCGGAGCCAAACATGTTGGCGGGCCATAACCACTGGTCTAGAAGCAATAGAGGCAGCTTTAATGATTACGGCCGATACGCCAGTTACAGATTTTGACTGTTGCTCCATGTGAACCAAAATATCTGATACATCGGGGCATGGCTAGCCGTGGGATGGTGCCGGTCTCCTGAGAACCAAGCTCCGCTCCCAGCCCATGGGATACAGTAATACTGACCCCCCCTGGGGTGCAATTGCTGACTGCTGTGGGAGCAGAAAGTGTGAAGACATACCTGTGCAGCGGCGACGATCGGCAGCTACATTGGGGGCCCGGAGAGATGGCGGAGACTGCAGTTCTCGGGCTGTGTTCGACCCAGCAGCTATTTTCTCTTTGTGTCGGGTGTGGCACGGGGAGGCAGCAAGGGCTAACACAGAGACTGGAGCAATCCCACACTCCCTCCCCCTCATCTCTTCCTGCCTCCGGAGAACACCATAGAAAAAGGGGCCCAACAGAACTTGGGGAAATGCACTCTTGGGCCGTGATAGGCCTGGCCGCCATCATCCTTCTGTGCTGGGCGCGATGAGGTGGAGAGGGGCTCTCTTTGACGGCCTACGCCCCGGGGGATTGCAGAGGCAGAAGACACAATGGTGGGGGGGTGGGCAGAGGGTGCACAAACAGCTCAAATATAGACCACACTACTCCTCCCCCGCCTACGGCTGTATATTCGCCCAAGTCGGTGGGAAACCAGTCCCGAAGTGAGCAGACACCGGGGCGTGGGGGTTTTTAGAGGCTGAGAGGTGCTGTACTAAGTGCAGGACCTGGGGGACAATTGGGCGCCAGGAGGCCTTTGACATTGGATGAGCACGCTGGTCCCCTGAGGGGCTCTGCCTGGTTTGTTGGTGGCCGCAAGGCCCCGGGGCCACAGCGGCTAACCAGAGTACATACCAGCCACCCCGGGTATGGAGTGGTGGCCGGGATGTTGAACCCCTGAGGATTGCTTGAGGCTGCAGGTGACCTTCCTTGAAACACGCATGCCAGTTTGCTTTGAATGAGACTCCTAGCCCCCCTCCCAATTGGGGTTAACATCTGGGGGCACCGGAACCGAACGAATGGGCAGAGGTACTGCCGGGTGTGGGGGGAGCTCTTGTACCCGTGGTGCTGGGGGGTGCTGATCTGACCAGCTGAGCACTGCTTTGTGTGGCCTGCTATGTCCAGTGTGGGATCCAGCTCTACCTGATCGGGAGGTGGCGACGGAGGGAATGAGCACCCCGTCCCTGTCGTGGCACCTCCCAGACTATTTCACCATGGTCCGCCTTAAGGTGTTTTAGATGGCAGGAGATGGGGCTGAACACCTGGAGACTCGGGGAGGAGACTAACCAATCCCACTGGTGGATAGCGGTCTTGAGGCGCACACAATTACCATTCTGGCAGCGATAAACGAGACCAAGATGGCACTGGAGGTTCAAATTGACTCAGTATCGCAGGTGGTGCATTTACTTTGAGCTGATCATAATAAACTGCCAGATAGAATGCTGGAAACCAAGAGCACTGTAGTGCAGGTTCGCCTGATGGTGACGAAGAATAGCACCCGCCTGTAGGTCCTGAAGAGAGAGGTGCTCTCGTTAGTGGGCAAACTGAATGACTTTGAGGGTTGATCCCGCCATAATAACATTCAAGTGGTGGGGGTCCCGGAGGAGTCAGAGGGACCCAGTGATGAGCTATACCTAGAGGAATGGCTCTCAACTGAGGTACTACAGGGGAGAACGTCAAAGTGGTTTACGGTGGAGAGAGCCTATAGGATGCCTGGCTTGCCGCCACCTCCAGGTCACCCCTGCCAGGCCATCCCCCCCCCCCCCCCCATTGCAATGGTGGCCCGGTTGATGAACTTTCGGGATGCCATGCTACAGGCGGCGAGAGTACCTGGACCGTGGATGGCGCACTGGTAAACATCTTCCCTGACTACACAACCACAGCCCAGCGTCAACGGGAATCCTTCCAGGAAATTAAGTGACACCTCAGCAAGTTAGACCTCCTGTATGCTCTCTTATTCCAGGCGAAATCTTCGATTGTGGATCGGGGAGACTCTCAATTCTACATGGCAGCTGATGCTGTATGGGACTGGTTGGAAATGAGGAGATACCAGCCACCAGGGGAGGACACCAGCCACCAGGGGAGGAGGAACGGTTTCAGATCCCGCAATGTCAGGAACGGAAGCAACAACGGAAGGCACAACAGACGAGGTTGCCAACCACCCCATCAAAGGAGCAAGCATTGAAACAGAACAAGGGTGATGGCAGATCTCCATCAAGCCTCCCTGCAGACTGCCAACCGATGGAAAGCCCTAGAGACCAACCTGGGGGATTCATCAGAGGAGACACTGGTTTGTGATGCAGATAGTAATCTGGGCCCCCCCAAAAGGTACCCCGATGACTTTGGAGGAACTAGTGTGACGGGGCTTGCTGAGGGATGTGGGAATGGAGGGTTGCTGGGCCTGTGGGCACAAGGAGGGACTCAGACCCAGCTCATGGAATCAGCATGGGCGTTTGATGAAACAGGACAGGTAAGACTGGGTAACTCATGGGATGGAGATGGGCTGACTGGACTACCGCACAATAGTGTGGGTCTGAAGATTGCATTTCATGTGGCTCTGTATTTTTGTGTGTGTTGGGCGACAGACATATCATGCATTGGGGTGGTGGCCATTTTCAAGACCACAGCATGGTAAGGTAGGGTCGGTGGGGAGTTGGAGTGTTGTGGTTTTTCTTTTGTGTATGCAGCTGGGGTGGGAATCGGGGTCGGGATCAGGGTGCCCTCTCCTCCTGAGAGACCAACTCCCCTATGTGCAATACACAGATAAAACTTACAATGCAGATGCCCTTTGTTTGCTCACATGAAACGTCAATGGGCTGGGTTGCTAAATCAAGAGGGGACTAGTAGCCAAGGCACTCACACAATATGTGGCGGATGTCATGTTTCTACAAGAAAAGTACTTAAATGGGTCCAGCTGCGCCCCCCTGGGCAGGGGACGATATGTAGTTGTGGGACACTCCAGCTACAGGGCAGAATCTAGAGGGGTAACTATCTTGGTCAGGGGGTCCCTCCCATTTCAGGTGACCTTGGCCACTACACAGTGGTCACAGGCACGTGGGAGGAGAATCTTTAGTGTTGATTAACATTTATGTCCCTCCAGGGCTCCAGGTGGATCCTTGCAGCTCCTAGGCCGACTACTCTGGAATCTCCCACACGTGTTGACTATTATTGGGGAGGACTTCAATATGAAGATGCATCCCCAGTTGGATGAGTCTCATCCTTTGTGGTGCCACAACCCCCATGCCGGAAGACTGGGTGACTTTGAAATGGCCATGGGGCTGGGATACATATGGCGGTCCTTGCACGATGGGGACAGAGGGTGCTCTTATTATTCTGGGGTTCATGCCACTCACGCGTCTGGATTATTTTTGACGGCCCTACCGTCCCTTCATAGGTTTACAGTAGTGGAATTTCAGGCAGGGGGATTTCAGATCACTCGTGAATGTTACTTTAGTGACGGCCAGGTAGAGGGGCCTGGTGCCTGTTAAACAAGGAAGTGGAGGTCCATCTTGATAAGGCAATTGAACACTACTTTAAGGACAACTCTGAGACTGAGATGAACGCGCTGATTCAATGGGAGGCATATAAGATTGCAGTTTGTGATTTCGGACCTGATCCATCCGGACCAGAATGGGATTATCCTTCACCGGTCAACTAGGCTGAACCTCCGGCATCTCCATAACAACACTGCAGCAGTAGGTCGGCTGGAGGGCCCTCTAGAAATAGAGTTCTTAGATGCGCATAAGGCTTTTGACTCCATTTATTGGCCCTTCTTGTTCGCAATTGAAATGAAATGAAAAGTGGATTTATAAAGCGCAATTGCTGCCCGGAGGCGTCCAAGCGCTACTTGAAGAGTGAGGTGAGGGTAGCCGGAACACTTCGAGAGGTTAATTTTGGAGAGTAAAGAGAAAAGTCTTTAAGTGTTTGCGAAATTAAGAAAGGTTGGAGTTGGATCTGAGTTGAGAGGGCAAGAGGTTCCACAGCTTGGCAACATTATATGAAAACATCCTGCCGCCAGCCCGCGTTCTCCTAACCCTGGGTACTGTTGCTAAAAAAGCCTGGCTGGAGCGGAGGTGCTTTGTAGGATGGTAATGAGTCATAAGGTTTCGGCAAATTGCCGGGCCTGTGTCCCAGAAGGCCTGGTGGGCAATGCACAGTGCTTTAAAAGAGATTATTTGGCGGACCGGGAGCCAGTGCAGTCTCCTCAGTCCGGGTTTCGACGATATTTTCCGTGGCAGTTGTCATAGTGTGCGGGCAGCACAGTTTTGCACAGTCTGCAACTTACGGAGGGTATAGTCAGGGGCACCTAGGTATAGGGAGTTGATAAAGTCGAGTCGGGACTGTATCAAACCCTGTACAGCGACTTGCTTGGCCTCCATGGATAATAATGGGAGCACTTTCCTAAGCATCCTAAGTAGGCCAAAACAGGTCGCAGACAGCTTTGTGGCCTGGGTGTTGAATGTTAGGGCCTTGTCCAGCCATATTCCCAGACTTTTTATATTGTCCTTGGGTACCGGCGGAGTGCCAAGGCAGGGGGGCCAAAGAGAGTCAAAAGATGTGGGGGCAGCAGGCCCCAAAAACATCAGCTCCGTTTTGTCCCCATTAAGTTTGAGGAAGGATCTCGTCATCCACACTTCCACAGCCTCCAAGCAATCCCTTAGTCCTCTTTGCAAGAGGCCGCTGTTCTCCTGTGCCAGGGATACCACTAGCTGAGTATCGTCCGCGTAGGAAACTATCTTAATACCAAATGGGCGGACGATCTCAGCTAGTGGTCGCATATAGACGTTAAACAATGCAGGGCTCAGCGATGAGCCCTGCGGGACCCCACAGCTGAGAGATTTACTGGTGGAGACAATGTCTCCCTCAAAAACCTGGAAAGATCTGTTACTTAAGAAGGATCTGAACCAGCATAAAGCCTTGCCCGAAATTCCTATTTCAGAGAGACGGCAGAGAAGCACATCGTGACTAACCGTGTCAAAAGCTGCGCTTAGATCAAGGAGGATCACTGCCACTGATCCTCCCTGATCCATCATCCTCCTGGCTTCTTCGGTTACTGCCAATAAGGCAGTCTCCGTCCCATGTTTTGGTCGGAAACCAGTTTGGGTGATGTCCAGCAGCTGGTTTGACTCCAGAAAGGCCATGAGGTGGATATTGATGTGCTTCTCCAAGATCTTACCTATCCAGGGGAGCAGGGAAATGGGGCGATAATTACTAAGATCGCCAGGGTCCAGATAGTTTTTTTTTAACAAGGCACGGGCCATGGCCTGCTTCCAATGTGCTGGGACTATGCCGGCAGTGAGAGAAGCGTTGAGAAGGTCCTTGATGGTGGGAAGGACCGCCTGGATGACTGACACCATAGCCTTAGGAGGGGCGGGGTCACATGGTGATCCAGATTTCACCTGCCGTGCTAGTGACTCCACAGCGTCCTGTTCCAACATAGGGAAACATTCCAGGTTAGCCATGGGTTGGGAAGGAAATTCCGCATAGCAGGGGCATGTTTGAGAAACCAGATGAGAGCCAGTAACAGAGAAGGAGGAATATATTTGGAGAATTTTTTGATGAAAAAACACTGCCAAGTTGTTACAATGCGTTAGTGTATTATCCGGTAGCGTGGATGGCAGAGGAGGTTTGATGAGGCTCTTTACTACTTGAAAAATTTCCTTAGATTTGGATTTGGCCCGCAAAATTTTAGTAGAAAAATAAGTAGCTTGAGCGAATTTAACCTCATTTTTATAGGCTCTAATTGCCTTTCTGTACAGCACTTTGTCACTTGAAAGAAAGTCAAGTCGCCATCGTCTCTCAATTTTCCTGCAATCCCTCTTTTTTTTCCTAAGTTCCTCAGAGAACCAAGGGGCAGATTTTTGTAGACGTTTTATGGTGATTTTTTGAAGGGGGAGGATAGTCTCAAGATCCATGTTGAGGGAAGGGCGTGAGCTGGCAAGGCTGTTGGACCAGGATTCTGCAGAGAGTTTTGACCAGTTTCTAAAATTCTTCTCGCAGTGAGTTAACCGGGGAGAAGTATAGGTAGACCATAGAAGAGGAACAAGCAGGTGATCTGTCCATGGCAGAGCAATGGGGCGTCCAGCCTTAAGGTCAGAGCAATTGCTGAATACAGGATCTAACAAATGGCCCTTAGAATGAGTGGCAGAGTCAACCAGCTGCTCCAATTGTAGAGCCGCTAGGTCATTCACTAGCTCGCTGGCGATGTGGTCATGGGCGGCATCGAAATGAAAATTAAGGTCGCCCAGCATTGTATAGTTTGAAAATGTAGTGACATCTTCAGCTAGAATCGAGGACAAGACCTTGTGGAACTGTCTCGAGGGGCATGGGGGTCTATAGACCAGGGTGCCTGAAAAGCAGATATTGGGGGAAAAGTTAATACTGAAAGCAAGGCTTTCACAGTCGGGGATAATACTGGCCATACTTCGACAGGGATATTGTTCTTTATATACAATTGCCAGGCCACCTCCTCTCCCACCCGATCGGTCCTTACGTAGAATCTGAAAGCCCAAAGGTAAGGCAGATACGATATCTGGGTCAGAGTCTGGCGTCAGCCAGGTTTCTGTTAGGAAGGTTACATCGGGTCTATATTCCTCCAACATCAACTTAATTTCAGTCTTGTGCTTCGGTAGAGATCTACAGTTTAGGAGCAACAAATTAAAATCTTGTTTGTTGGAGGGAGACAGAGTACTATGAAACACATGTTTGCATAGAGGACAGACCTCAGGGAGATCTAAAACATTAAAGAAGTGCAGGCAGTCTGTGTTCCTGGTAGCGCGTAGATTTAATAGATCATCAGCGCTATAGGGCTTTATTTGGTGAGACCGGGGGCAGGGGACATGGCCCCTGGTCCCGAACGGTCGCGGACGGGCGCAGACGGGCTTGCCTTTAGGGCGCCTTCGGCGCGCTGGCGGCGCGCCTGCTGCGCTCGCCCGCTGCGCGCTCGCGCTGGCATGCAAACTTATAGTCCTGGTCGTCAAATAGGCTAGAGCGCTATCCGCCCTCCACCCCACCCAAGATGTCCGCCACAGTCACCCCGCCAGTCCTCCTACGCCGCAACTCACCGAAGCGGCGAGGATCCGGACGGCGGTGTTTAGGCAGGGGTGAGTCGAGAAGGGATACAGTCCCAATATGCGTGATTAGCAGCCCAAGAGATACAGTTAAGAATACACAGTAATACACAGTAAGGTTAAAAGTGATATTTAAAATTTTAGCAAAATCTCCCAGCTTCCGCCTCAGGAGAAACTTCAAGTCTGCGCGCTCGCGCTGGCATGCAAACTTATAGTCCTGGTCGTGAGATAGGCTAGAGCGGTATCCGCTCTCCACCCCACCCAAGATGTCCGCCACAGTCACCCCGCCAGTCCTCCTACGCCGTAACTCACCGAAGCGGCGAGGATCCGGACGGCGGTGTTTAGGCAGGGGTGAGACGAGAAGGGATACAGTCCCAATATGCGTGATTAGCAGCCCAAGAGATACAGGTAAGAATACACAGTAATACACAGTAAGGTTAAAAGTGATATTTAAAATTTTAGCAAAATCTCCCGGCTTCCGCCTCAGGAGAAACTTCAAGTCTGCGCGCTCGCGCTGGCATGCAAACTTATAGTCCTGGTCGTCAGATAGGCTAGAGCGGTATCCGCTCTCCACCCCACCCAAGATGTCCGCCACAGTCACCCCGCCAGTCCTCCTACGCCGTAACTCACCGAAGCGGCGAGGATCCGGACGGCGGTGTTTAGGCAGGGGTGAGACGAGAAGGGATACAGTCCCAATATGCGTGATTAGCAGCCCAAGAGATACAGGTAAGAATACACAGTAATACACAGTAAGGTTAAAAGTGATATTTAAAATTTTAGCAAAATCTCCCGGCTTCCGCCTCAGGAGAAACTTCAAGTCTGCGCGCTCGCGCTGGCATGCAAACTTATAGTCCTGGTCGTCAGATAGGCTAGAGCGCTATCCGCTCTCCACCCCACCCAAGATGTCCGCCACAGTCACCCCGCCAGTCCTCCTACCCCGCAACTCACCGAAGCGGCGAGGATCCGGACGGCGGTGTTTAGGCAGGGGTGAGACGAGAAGGGATACAGTCCCAATATGCGTGATTAGCAGCCCAAGAGATACAGGTAAGAATACACAGTAATACACAGTAAGGTTAAAAGTGATAATTACAATTTTAGCAAAATCTCCCGGCTTCCGCCTCAGGAGAAACTTCAAGTCTGCGCGCTCGCGCTGGCATGCAAACTTATAGTCCTGGTCGTCAGATAGGCTAGAGCGGTATCCGCTCTCCACACCACCCAAGATGTCCGCCACAGTCACCCCGCCAGTCCTCCTACGCCGCAACTCACCGAAGCGGCGAGGATCCGGACGGCGGTGTTTAGGCAGGGGTGAGAAGAGAAGGGATACAGTCCCAATATGCGTGATTAGCAGCCCAAGAGATACAGGTAAGAATACACAGTAATACACAGTAAGGTTAAAAGTGATATTTAAAATTTTAGCAAAATCTTCCGGCTTCCGCCTCAGGAGAAACTTCAAGTCTGGCTAAGATGGGCTTCGGACATCGGTTTCTGAGGTGGATCAGCCTCCTGTACACCCACCCAAAGGCTAGGATGAAGGTAAACTGGATCCTCTCCCAGGATTTTCCAATTCGGAGGGGCACACGTCAGAGCTTCTCCCTCTTACCGATGTTGTTCACCATCGCCATAGAGGCACTATCAGACTGGATCAGGGTGGATGCTCAGGTGTGGGACTGCAGCTGGCACTGGAGCGATTTTTGGGATGATAGCATCCCACTGTATGCAGATGACATTCTGTTGTAAATATCGGACCCAGCGGTTTCCCTTGACGCACTTTGGGGATATCTGTGCGACTTACTGCACTTACTCTGGAATGAGAATTAATTGGGAGAAATCCCTGATATTCCCAATAGCAGGATGGTCAGCAGGAAGCGGTCTTCCCTTACCATTGCATGTAGAATCACTGCATTTTAAGGACCTGAGCATATGGATCTTCTGTGAGGGTGAGGGCATTACATGGATAATGTGGGTCCGCTGCTGCATAGACTAGGGGGAGACATAAAGCACTGGAGGGCTCTACCGCTCTTGTTTCTGGGTAGGGCGGCATTGTTTAAGATGATCGCACTGCCACGGTTCACCTCGTATTGCAGAATTGTCTCTGTGCTTCCGAACACATTCTTCTCGGCCACAGAAGTGCTTTTGAGGTCCCTCCTCTGGTAGGACGTCCTGGTGTGAGTAGCGATGTCCACCTTGCGGAGATAGGTTTTTGAGGAGGGGCATCACACTCCCGACTGCCCAAAGGTATGATGAGGCAGCGCAAGTGCAGACTGTTAACGAAAGAGTATACATCCCTCTGTTGGACCCTGAGTTCCATATGGACCGGGAGGTACTGGAACCAGGGGGTCATCTGCATGTGTTATATGTGGGGGGGGCAACTGGCAACAGAGTGGAACCCCGGCCACTGCCACAGTCATATCGGTTTGGCAGAAACTGACGAGAGAGATGGGATGGGAGTGGTGTCTGACACCGCGCACCCTGCTGTGGGTGGGCACATGACTCCCCGTTCTGAACTTCTCAGGGTTTAAGAAAAGGGACTTGATCGGTCTCTAGGCCCTGGAGGACATTTGGGACATCAATGGGATGGTTTTGTTTGTGCATTTGCAGGCAGAATACGATATGGCCCCCACTCAAATATCTAAATATTTGCAGTAAAACACGTGTTTCAGGCTAGAATGCCCAGAGAGTAGGAAACGAAGGAAGACTCCCTGCTGGAGTTATGAATGCTGGATGGTCAATCAACCATTAAGGCTATCTCCCTCACGCTTGCCACCGTGATGAGGAACAAGCTGGGGAGCTCACGCACTTGTGGGAACATTGGCAGTCTGAAGTGGGGGAGCTGGAGGTTGAGGAATGCCTTACAGTTCCCATGGGGGGGGGGGGGGGCATTCGGGTCAACTTTCATTTGATACAACTGAAAATCCTACACAGGACATATTACACCCGGGTTCCTGATACATAAAATAGGCAGTGCCGCGGACGATCGTTTTCTTCTACAGTGGTCAGCGGGACACCTTATTATATACACTCTTGGACTGCCCAACTCCTCGTCCCATCTGGGAGGGGGTAACGGCATCCCTGGTGGAGACCATGGAAGTGCCCTTACCACTGACCCCATGAAGAGTGTTGTTGGGGGCCTGGACAGACTCAGAGGTCATGTCGTACTCTAGGCTTTTGGTCAATTTGGGCTACATCGTGGCTAAGAGGGACATAGCAAGACATCGGGGCAACCTGTACTGCCCAGGGTTGGCGGAGTAGCGGGAAGGAATAGAACTGTGCAGGGTAAAGTAGAGAATGATATATGAGAGCTGTGAGTGGATGCACAAATCAGAGAAGATCTGGGGGGCCTGGGAGAGGGATGGAATTTAGTGTGGGTCCGGGGGACTTACAGACAGGGGTGTACTGAGGCACGGGAGGGACTGGGACACTGGCTGGGGAGGAGGGGGAGGTTGGTCGTAGGGGTGTTTCAATTATCCGCTGGAGAGAGAGGAAGAAGGAGAGGCGGGGTGGTTGGTGGTTCCATACTGGCTGCTAAGTTTGTTCTGCATGGACATTTTATAGTCACATATAATGTTTTAACCTTTGAAAAATAATAAAAAATGTCTTGGGGAAAAACATATCTGATACATCCCCGTCTTGCATCATTTCTGCCAGAGAACTGAAATTCTTTACTAAGGACTGAGAGTTTAATGCAGCATAGTAGACTGCCAATACTTAGTGCGACATTAGCAGCCCAAAACAACGTTTCAGGATGGCGTCCACCGTCTTATCAGTAGGGTCTGAGGGTGAACAGTCAACGGGATTCAAAGAAGACCTGCCCAGCAAAAGAGCTAAAACTGTGTCCACTGTAATGCTTTAGGGCAGCATAGAAACAAGAGAGGGGGACATTTTGAAAACCTAATGGAGGGATTTATTTTCTACATTGACTGGCACTGAAGTGGGGGCAGATCTAGGAGGAACGTTAAAGTAAATCAATTTTAGCTTTAAAAACCCTTCTGGGGACCCCATATTCAGCCGAAGGCCAACGAATATCTGTGAAATATAAGAGATTCAGGGGCCCCACATCACATTCTGCAGGACGGGGCAATCATTTTGCATCACACCACTGCCACAATCTATCCAGGAAAGCACTTAACTAATATATTTGAAAAAACATTTCTTTAATTTGTGCTGCTTGGTCCCATATTTTTTTAGGTCTTGCCTGTTAGAAAGAGCATGAACTGTCTGTTGCGAGACACATTGTTAGCTTACAGTTGGCTTGGAGGCCAACCCACCATTGCTTACCACTGGTTTGCTTCACTGTCACTTTCACGTACTTGCTTATTATTTGTTAACATGTGTGGGCTTTCCTTACTCTTCAGTGTTGCTCCTTCCCTTGGAGTATAGACACTGTGTCCTTACACTGCTCTGTTTTTTTCAGATACTACTTTTTTCTCTAAGCATTTCGGAAGAGTGCATGTGCTTTCCAGTTGCATCTCCAGTGTGCATCCCACACTGCATGCTGCTCTTCCTCACACGTGTGGTTCTCCCCCACTCTCTCTGTAATTCGCTCACCCATGTGAGATCCCACACATGTGTTGCTTTTTCACCCAAGTGATTCTCCTTCCTCCCAGCACCATGTTGCTTTCTCTCTCTCTCACACACACACACACGTTTGCTTTTCTCCCAGCCCTCTAGAATCCAAGTGGCTCTTCCTCTCGCCCTCCCAAAAAAAATGCCTTTGCAAGTTTTTTACTTTTTATTTGCTGATCCGAGTTAGATTGGCAAATAAAAAGGAAAAAAAGAGATTGCCTCGTTTTACATGTGTGCGTATAAGAAATGAAATGCTAGGCCTTTTTTTCTTGTTTAGGCATCGGGCAGTGCTTGATTTGTAAAATAATAAGTGCCAGGGCCCTGACCAACAGGCCACTGCAGCTTGCACGAACCATTGCCCAGTCATTGCTGCCAATGACGGCCAGGCTGGACTGGACGTAGCGGGCACCGGTTGTTTCCTCGGTGGGCCGCCAGGGTCAGGCCTGTTTTGGACCCTTGGGAGGCCGTTTTTGTTACGAGGGGCCAGTTTTGCAGCACAGCTGCATTATTGGCCCCCTGTTACAAAAGCGGCCGAAACCTGCCCTGGTGAACAGCTCAGATGCCTCTTCCCCCGCACTGTTTGCCATGGCCGGTTTCAGTTCCCAGTACAGCGTGAATGACGGTACCAAAACAACTACTAACCATCTCTCTCACCTGCAAGTGGGACAGTTCAGATTATTCCAGGTCCCCAAAGATATAGGAATGGCTGAGGAGGCAGGTATTATTATTTTTAATGTATATTGGTTTCATAAACAATCATTGTTCTGCTCTTCTCTAAATTAGATGAGCAGCGCCACCATGTGGAAGAGTGTCATAATGGTGGTGATGACAATTAAGTGCGGTGAGCACCGGAAACCAATTAAGTGCAGGTACCCAGCACCGGAAACCACCAGCTCAAATTAAGCACTGGCATGGAGATGTTGTACATAGGGTGCCACCATTCCCACAGAAAAATACTGCCCACCTTTTCGCGTTTTAAGGTACTGCAAAAGACAGAACTTCATAGACCCATGGCCCATGGTGCTTAAATTGAACTTCATATGATATTGTCTGTATTTATTTTTAACATGGTCTTTCTGATTTGTTTAATTGTCAGTCTGGGTCATTAAGGGGGAAGGGAGAACACATTTTAGTGTTTTTTTCTGTTTAAAGTAGGTCCTGCTGCTGGAAAACATACCAGCTTTAGGTGATTTTCCAAATTTGTGTATCAGCAGGGACAATAAAATACAGGTTATGCCTGTATACAACCAGCCAGGTGGCCACCCTAGCTGTGTAGCATTGCTAAAATGTATAGGTACCAAACGTGAGACCTATTGGATTTGCCAATGCTTGATTCCTAATGCCTCTTTTTGGAGAAAAAACAACACCTCCTAAACACGTTTTTGCTTGGGCCAGAACTGGTCGCTAGTCCATCTTAGTACATAGAGACATGGAACCATGTGCTGTTTTGTACTGAAAAAAAAATTGTTACAACCTTAAACACATTGACATATGTCGTGGTCACGCGCAGGTATACGTCGACAGGACGCAGGCGTAAGACAGGCACGTAAAAACGCAGACACAGCCGCACTGGCGCAGAGGGGACGCACAGAGGCAGGGCTGGTTACCAGAACGTCAGCTCAGTCGGGGACATCCTTGAAGGGAGGGAAGGATGGGTGGCAGGGATAAGAGATATGGACCCCCCCTGCAGCTCCAGAAGGGGGGCGGGAGGGGTGAAGGAGAGGCAGCCTCCCAGGGGCAGGCAGCGCAATTAATAATAGAAGGAGCTTCACTGGAGACGGGAGGGAGGGGGTCAGGAAGGAGGGCAGGGATGTGGAGGAGGCCGCGAGGACAGAAATAGAAACGGGGCAGGAACCTTGGGGCAGCAGCCAGCAAGGCGAGAGGGAGGGAGAGAGATGAGGGGGGCAGAAGGGGGGCGGCGCCCCTGAGGCTGCAGGGGAAGGGAGATGGCGTCTGCCTGGCCCAGCTCATGCATACATCGAGTCTGGAACCTGGTAATTTGTCTGAACAGCTAATCTCTCTCTGGACATAAATACTTGAAGTCGCTGTTACTTATTGAATATCGGTAAGTATGACAAAAAGGTTGTGGGCGCGTGAGTCCAGGAAGCTGTAGGTAGTGAGCCCAATTCGGACCAAAAAAATTGAATATACAATCGCTTTATTGCACTTCATCTTTCGGAAGGTCAGAGATGAAATCTTGCCTGGATAGTAATAGAAACACAATGGACACGCTTTGGGAATTTTCCTTAACTCGTTATGTGTACACGGTCATATCAGGGCAATCTAAAATATTACTTCTAGAATTAATGAATGCTATACAAATGGGTAGATTTTTATGTGTGGCCTAAATCGATGTTTTCTGTCGAGCAAGTTTATGTTATTTTTTGTTATTTATGCATTTTTATAAAGCGCTGACTTTACCCGAAGGTGTCAGAGCGCTGTACAATAGAACCAGTTACGTTACATCAGAGAAATGTTACAAAATAAAACGTACAAAAATAGCAGGACACAGAATCAAACACAGCAGGCAAGAGGAACAAAATATCAAACACAGCAATCAAGGAATGTACAAAAAATAAATAAATATAACAAATTTACAATGACTAACGAACTTCCTGGCAGGGTCTGAGAATGAAGGAATTTGTTCTGAAAGTGTCTTTGGAATAGAAGAGATTTGAGGTCCGCTTTGAAGATCTGGATGGAGGTGGTGGCACGGAGCAAAGGAGGAGGCGAGTTCCAGGTTCTCTCCGCATTACCTGAGAACGATTGAGCCATCAATTTTTCCCTTTTTAAGGAGGGGGGCTCAAGCAGGAACTTTTCCACATTCCGAGAAGGTCTCAAGCCTCCGGACAATTTCAGTTTATTCGCCAGATAGTGAGGGGAGGAAGAGTGCAAGGCTTTGTGGGTGATGCAAGCCGTTTTGTAAATAGTTCTAGCCTCGATGGGAAGCCATCGGAGAGAAGACAGGATAGGAGTGATGTGGTCACTTCGTTTGGACCCTGAAATGAAGCGAGCTGCTGAATGGAGGACGGATTTAAGGGGGGAGAGGTGAGATTTGGGAAGGCCAGTCAGAAGAGAATTACAATAATCCAGTCTAGAGAGAACTAGCGATTGGACCAAGGTTTTTAGGTCTTTCTCCGGGAAGAACCGACGAATCCCCCACAGAAGGCGCAGCTGATAACGTGCATTCTTGGCAATGGTGTTGATGTGTGAGATTAGGTTGAGTCTTTAGTCAAGTATGACACCTAGGGATTTAGCGCAGTCGACAATGATGGGTTTACTGTTGAGTAAATTCAGCTGATCCATTCAGGATTGAACAGGAGGCGGGGAGAGAGAGGTAGAAAGGAGGAGGAATTCAGTTTTGGAGGGATTGAGAATGAGTTGGTGAACTAACATCCAGTTGTGAATAGAGTTGAGAGTAGAGTTGAGTAGTGAGAGATCTTGAGAGGAAGACACCTTGAGGTAGATTTGGGTGTCATCTTCATAGAGATGGTAGAGGATTCCAGATTTCAATTCAAAAATTCAGATTTGCTTAGGAGGTTCCATAATGGTTCCAGATAGAGATTAAACAGAGTGGGTGCAAGGATGGAACCTTGAGGGACGCCTTGACCAATCACCAGTGGAGACGAGAGACTGTTCGCAATCTTGATCATTTGGGATCTGTCCGAGAGGAATGAGGCAAACCATTTTGGCAGTAAAAAACAAAATCATGGCTAAACATGGTCCAGAAGGCGAGGCTGCTGCAAAACTCTCGCACTACCTCAAGAATTCATTCAATGAAGCTACCTCATGACTCATCTACTACCTCATGAATCCAGAGCACTTGTTGACTCCCGAACTCTATGTTTTAAGACTCCTCTACTATGTAATTCTTAAGTCTCTCTGTTGTAAAGCGCTCCGATACCCTCGTGTCAGGTCAGCGCTATATAAAACTCCTAAAATAAATAAACTAAAATAGCAATGGCAAAGTCAATAGGTCTGGCTTTAGACAGCTAGTATGAATGCTGTTTTTAACGCAAGCTAATATTACCAAAATAAAAAGAAAATTAGAATGTCACCTAAACGTGGTTCACGTATGGCTGTTATACAATTTTTAAAATAAAACAACAAGTATCTTTGTATTTTTAACAGAACAGTAGAGGTGTTTATTGACAGGCAGCTGGACTTAGAACAGGTAGGTCACCCCTTTTCAGTTTTATTGCAATTCAAAGTAAATATGATCCATATTCGCTCAAAGATAACGTCCTATTCGGTTTGAATTACTGTAATCTGAAGGCACATTTTAGACACACAAGGATGATTAAAAAATAAAAATATTATAAATAATTGGAAGAAAAAAGCACTAGTAAAGTGCTTGTCCACAAGCCCTATCACTGAAGTGCCCTTTAAAGCTGAAGGCCGACCACGATCAGGAAAAAAATTGCATCATTCACAGTTCAGAAAAAATATATGGCTGAAGAGAGCTGATCCATTTGCCCCATGCTGTATTGTGACAAAGCAAATGGAATGAGAGTCGAACAGACATATGGATGAAGATGGCTGACCCAAAGACCCTCTGTATAAATATATGTATATTTGTATTTATTAATATTTATGATTGCTTGAGGCCTACAGAGAGTAATGCTGTCTTTGGGCAGACCTAAAATGCATACA
The DNA here is from genome assembly GCF_964204655.1 of Triturus cristatus. Taxonomy (NCBI): domain Eukaryota; kingdom Metazoa; phylum Chordata; class Amphibia; order Caudata; family Salamandridae; genus Triturus; species Triturus cristatus. The sequence continues at coordinate 1,628,251,156 of NC_140590.1, read as the reverse complement.
TACATACATAAAGGGCTATGGGTCATCTGGATAATATGTTTATACACCTATCATAAAGGTCCCAAACAAACACCAACCTACCACTGCACAGGGACAGTCATACGCCAATACGTCTACCATTCACAGCACAGTACTGCACACTGTACAAAAAGGGTAGTCACACAATCGCACATCCTTTTACTCACTTGCTAAGCACATTTAATTTAAACAGTAGTCAATTACTAGCAGGGGTGACACAGGCATCACCACATACAATAAGCCACAAAATACACCAGCTCAACTATCATCATTCATACACACAGGCACCTCATACAAAAATACATCTACCACCATGCCTCACAGAGCCACAGTTGAAAAATGTGCTCTGAGGTGTCACTACAATAAATTTGTCACACCTTCATATGAACTTTAACACAATTACAACAAAAAAATGAGTCTGGAAAACAAATGTTATTTAAAAACCTCCAAAGTAAAGCTTAGACACAAAGTGAAGACAGCATTTTAATTTGGGAATTTGTATATGGCAAAGCCACTATCAACATATTAGTCAACATTAATTCCCTTTGAACTTAAGGTTTTTATTGAATGGTTGTGACGCTGCACCCACCCCCTTTAGCAGGGCGTGCCTTACATTGCACAATGCTTAATTTGCAAACTGTCTGCCAACTTTCATGCAGATTCATCAAGCAGCAACAAAGTTATTAGTGAATAAAACATTTTTTGTCCCTATATATCTTTTCCCCCTTCAGACGGATTTGCTCAAAGGTTGACACAACCAACATAAAACTAAAACTGTTTTAGGTCTGCCAAATAGTGTGTAGAGTCATCTAACTGTGCAAACATAATTAGCAAATGAACACTTAGCTTCTCATTTTAACCTCCCCCACTTGATGATTCATCAAGAAATTGATAAAACCAAGAGAACACTAAATATGATAAGTCTCTTCTAAATTTTGTTCAGGACCATCAAAAGTAACAAGGTTTTAGCAAATTCAAAATGTTTTGAACCTCTTTAACTGTGCCCCACCTACTTAATCTGTATGAAACCTGAAACACCAGCACTTGGTGTATCTTGCTAGCAGTCTGCACACTTAATGCAGATTCATCAAATAATTTGAGTAAGCAAATGAAAATTTTGTTCTAGCACTTTAACTTTGCCTCCCACTGTTGATGGACTGGCACGCAACTTGACATACCAACTGAAAACCAGTCCTTCCAAACTTCAGCACACTTTTGTGCAGCTTGGTTAGACACTGCCCATGTTATTATAAAATGAACACATTGTTGACCCCACCCTGTTTAACTGCCCCCCTCCTTGATGGATATGCACAAATTTAAAAATACCAAAAGTAGGCTAAAGGTGCCAAGTGTCTGCCAAGTTTACTACCGATCCATCTAATCTTGGCAATGGTATTAGTTAATCAAAAAGGTTTTTGGCCTCAAAGTGGATCTGCACAGAACCAGAAATACCTGTGCTGGGTGTAACTTGCCACCTGTCTGCCACATTTAATGCAGATTCATCAAAGGTCCTATTTTAAAAGCAAATAAAACATTTCTACACCCCTCCTTAAATGTTGCCGCCCGATGAATTGGCAAAAAAACTTGACATACCAATAGAAAACTACTGCTACCAAGCTTTTGACAATGGTTGTGCAGATTTGACACACAGCACCACACTTATTATAGCCAATGAACAGCTTTTTGCCCCTCTTGCCTTTTTAACTGGCCCTATATTGATGAAGCTGCATTGATTTTAAAAAAGTGCCCAAATATGCTGTTTATTCACAAAATAGTGTAAAAGTGTTAAGCAAATCAACAAACTACTTTTCAACTGACAAGATATACACAAGTGTTAACCTCTTAAAGCCCATCAAGCATCTTTTTTAGGGCTAATATCTCAATAACTACTGAACGAATGTACTCCAAGTCAATTAAATCAAGTTTTCTGAGTAAAGTTCTACTTCCATGCCATGTTTGACATCAGTCCATTCAGCGTTTTTGCTGTAGGCCCAAACACAATTTCCTAAGGGAGCTAAAATGGGAAAGCACTTCTTATTTCACCCCATCTACTCCCTTTAACTTTTTTTAACCCCTGATTGAAACTGCACAAAAATTGGGATGCTGGACCTGAGCAGATTATTTTAAGCAAATGCCTCTTCAATGAAAGTACCACTGAACCATAACTAACTGTGTAATGCCATTATGTAATATACTAACAAAAGTGATGTTATACCTGGAAATGTTGCAAAAAAGTAAAAGTGATATCACTAATTAGAATAATGTTAAACAAGGAGATAAAAATGAAAACAGAGTGCACTTAAACGACAGAGAGATAGAAAATACATGCCATCTCGTGTGGTGCTTAACTAAAAAGAAAAACAAGCATTGGCATAGCCAATAGGTCTCGCTTTTGGGACCTTCTAAGTATTTAGTTATGCAGCACAATTTCTTTGGTGCAACCACATCAACTGTTGTGTGGCTAAACACTTATAAGGTCCCAAAGGCGAGACCTATTGGCTATGCCAATGCTTGGTGTGGTTGTGTGTGTGTGTGGTTGTGTGTGTGGTTGTGTGTGTGCGGTTGTGTGTGTGGGTGCGGGTGCGGGAGCGTGGTTGTGTGTGTGGGTGGTTGTGGGTGTGTGTGGTTGTGTGTGTGTGGTTGTGTGTGTGTGGTTGTGTGTGTGTGGTTGTGTGTGTGGTTGTATGTGTGGTTGTGTGTGTGGTTATGGTTGTGGTTGTGTGTGGGTGGATGTGTGGTTGTGTGTGTGGTTGTGTGTGTGGTGTGTGTCTGGTTATTGTGGTTGTGGTTGTGTGTGTGGTTGTGTGTGTGTGGCTGTGGGTGTGGCTGTGTGTGTGGTTGTGTGTGTGTGGTTGTGTGTAGGGGTTGTGTGTGTGGTTGTGGGTGTGTAGTTGTGTGTGGTTGTTGTGTGTGTGTGGTTGTGTGTGTGGTTGTGGGTGTGTGGTTGTGTGTGTAGTTGTGTGTGTGGTTGTGGTTGCGTGTGTGGTTTTGGTTGTGTGTGTGACAGTAATACTAAAAGCATCTCAAAATAAACGAACACAAACATCGAGTTTGTGGAAAGAGAAAGCACGTTGTAAGTCAAACGGGCGCAGCAAAGCATTAACACAACAACAAAACAAACAAGATCACTTAGCGAAGACTGAGTGCTGATAATGGATACACACAGCCCATCATCTTAAGAGTTCGATTGCAGCCAATGTGCACTCAAACCTGCCCCCTCCTTGTGAGTTGCACCCCATATTTCATGAGTTGTAACTGCTGCACCCACCATAGCGCTTTGAGATCTAAAGCGCTATATAGGTCTAATCGATTAACCAGTCGCCAACATGCTGTTCTTTTAAAGAGAATGTGCCAAAAGTTTCCAGCTTCCTCATCATGTCCTCATGAAAGCGCCAACGAAAGGACTCCCTGAATGGTGCAACGCACATGAAGCAGCCGCTGCGATCAGAAATAAACACTGTGAACTTTGTCCAGTTTCACAGTAACATTTCCTTAATGTTCTTTAAGTCACAAAACGGTAATACTAAAAGCATCTCAAAATAAAGGAACACAAACATTGAGTTTGTGGAAAGAAAGTCAAACGGGCATAGCAAAGTATTAACGCAACAACATGTTTTTGATGTTTGATGTTCTTTGAACGAGAACATCAAAGGGGCGCGGCGAAAGTGATCGCGAGCGAAAGTGAAAGTGATCGCGGGTACTTAATGAGCATGACGAGGTGTGCCAGCCTCTGCTCCTAAGTGTGCACCCGCGCACATGCACTGTAGCTCTAGGCTGGTCATGGTAGCATTTTTTTGAGCCCTCACAAAGAGTCTCGCCAGACCAGTGCATGCCCTGGGTCAGGCGAGACCTAAAAAGAGTATGTCAAAGAGTAAGCTGTGGAAGGACACAAGCAGTGTGTTCAAGAGCGTAGTGAAGCAACCGCTATTCAAGCCTAAGTGGGGGGTTTTGAACAGCTTAAAAATGTTTACAGCACCTCTTAACTTTCATCTCTGACTCGAAGATCATTTCAAGACAGAAGGAAATATTTATAAACTCTGGGAACATAAACAACTGTGAGAGGGAGGGGGCACATAAACTTGCCATGATACAGCACCAACAAAGGAAAGAAAAATCCAAATAAGGAAAGAAAGAAAGGAAGCAGGATGGAACATAGTTACAAAAGAAAAATAGATGGAAGGATGGCGAGGGACGAAAACAATGAAGCTTAGAAAAAAGGGTAGAAAGAAGTAACAAGCATTGGCATAGCCAATAGGTCTCGCTTTTGGGACCTTATAAGTATTTAGTTATGCAGCACAATATCCTTGGTGCAACAACATCAACTGTTGCATGGCTAAACACTTATAAGGTCCACAGGCGAGACCTATTGGCTATGCCAATGCTTGTTTCCATGGTTAGCACTCAGCCGCGGCCCGTGCAGGTAAGAGCAGTAGGGCGTTGGGGCCGGGTGGGGGGAGATTTCGACGAACGACGATGAGGGAAAATGAATTAATAATTTCATTTTCCCTAGTGGTCGTCAGTCGATTTCCCCCCCCCAACCCGGCCCCACCACTTACCTGCACGAGCCATGGCTGCTAGCACTCATGTATGGCAGATATTCTTCCACTGTGAATCTAATTGGTATATTCTAATGTGAATGTGACACCTTGCATCTTTCATTTACTGGAGAACAGTCACAATATGGTAAATTTTAATCGGTACATTACTATTATTATTATTCAGAATAAATGTAGGCTCCTCGTTTTACTTTGGTGCTTTTCAAGTATACTTATTACTTATAAAATGAGTGGACCATAATACTATTAACCACATTTTGCCTCCAGATATGACTTCTGCAGCCAAAGCTGGATTTTGAAAACTACTTCCCCTCCTGCCACCGTGGCTCCCAATTGAAACTCTGAAGATGAGGGAACACCCACAGTGGTGTTATTAATGATGGGCATATAAACCATAGAGTGTGTCACTGATCTTACTAAAACTGAATACTCTTTGATAAAGAAAAGGAAACTACTTTACTATTCATTGGAATTACTTCAATTAGAAAGTAATTAGTGGTTTCATATATAAGGGTAAGGCGGATAAAGAAAATATGTTTATGCTTCCTGTTCTTAAGAGTGCACTTACTGGCTTCAAATAAAAGATGCATTTCAGTCGGCTCAAACCATGGTGGAAAAGTGAAGATTGCCCTTGAAAATCATATTCTCAAATGTCAGAAAATCAAATTTGGGCAACCCATCCGGATCAACCAGTCCCTTCAAAACCAAATGTATTTACATCACCCCAATTGACTGGTTCGTCTATATATTTCCAACAAGCACATGTTGATGAATCCTAAAGAATTATTCGAGGATCATCTCTGTCAATCACTCTAAATGAAGGTTTGTATTTCACTTCATTTCCACTGTAACTTGCATTCAAGTTTGTTTCTGCATCCTATTATAGCATTATAGCTCATTTTCGAGGACTACACGGGTTGTAAAATGCCATCCCCTCTAAATCGTAGGCTGCAGGAGAGAGTCCATAATGAGAGAGAGGGATTTTAACAAAATGCTTAGCGCTATAATGCTGTTAGAAAATCCCACCATTAAAGTATAGAATGCCGTAAATTAAGCAGGGAGAAATACTGCAACTTGCGTTGGAATGTTGGTGCAGAAGGCCTAAACCAGCCCCCATTGGCTGTCCACCACTGTACTATCCTCAAAGGAAATCCTAACATTCCAAGGTGCTAATAAGGGATACGTATTATTGCCATTTGTAGAAGTATTTTGTGAAATTTGTGATGTTTTTCTCCCTATTGTCAATATGCTCGGTTTAACTTTGACACTTTGCCTTTATTGCATACTACATCTCTATATTGATATTCTCCCATTCTCATTCTACATGTTACACGTTGCTAGTTGCAAGAACTCTTTGCATATGGTAAAATAGTTGAGGAGAGGGTGTGGCTTAACGGCTGGGGAACCAGGTTCGAGTCTGGGGGGAGGCTCAAACATCACTTTATCTCCCTGTCCCTAAAAATGAATGTGTTAGTCTGAAACACATTCGGTGCTCCTGTAAAGCACTCTGATACCTTCGGGTCGAGTTCGCGCTTTATAAAACTGCAATTTTTTTTTTATTTAAACCGTCCTGTATGTAACAGTGAGCCACTTGGGTACCCCCTCTCTGTGGGATAGTCAAAGCAAGCACCTATTGGGCTGGGCTCGGCAGATGGGATAAATAAGGCCAGTCCTATTCGTAACAGGGGCGTGTAGTATTTATGCCCTGAACCTCCCCCTTCGTGGCAGGTGGGATAGGCCTTACCCTACGGTTCCAGCCCTAGAGATGCAGCAGAGGATATAGGAAATGATAAGCACGACCAGAAAGGCAAATAAGAAAGAATAGAACAATTACAACAGAATCATACCAGAGAAACACTTTTCCCTGTTTTTTATTTCCTTGCTTTCTACCTTACAGTTTTCTCATGACGAGACAATGGTGTTTTATACGAATTCAACCCCCCTTAAAGTCACGTTCCACGAGGAAAAAAGCATTGGCAGCAAACTACTGCATGTGACACACGCAAAAAAGTGAAGCGGGGGAGAAATAGTAGACCAGGTGGGGGATATAAAGCTACAACAAGCATCGCGGCACCGGCGCTTTACTTTTAACATTTGAAAGTAAAGCGCAGGTGCCGCGATTATAGTAAAAGTAAAGAAATAGATCTTATTTTCTATTTCTTTACTTTTGCTATAATCGCAGCAACCGCGCTTTACTTTTAATGTTCAAAGTAAAGCGCGGGTGCTGCGATTATGGCAAAAGTAAAGAAATAGATTTTTTTTCTATTTCTTTACTTTTGCGAAAGTGAAAGTCATCACGGTGTTAATGACCCGTGAAAGACAGATGGTGGCTGGCTGCATGCGTGCACGCTCGCGTGAACGCAAGCGCTAGGCCAGCCAGTAGCACTTTGAAAACTCACCTACTAAATGTCTCGCAGAGCAGCGCATGCGCGCTGACTCAGCGAGACCTAAAAAGTAACGAACAAAGAAACAAAAAGGAAAACTAGAAGGAAGGAAAGAAAGAAGGAAAACAGAAAAATAACATGAAATATTGGAACGAGCAAATGAGAAATGGATGGAAGTGCTATAGAAGAAAAGAAGAGATAGAAAGAATTAAGAAGTTGAAAAAATACAAATATAAAGAAGGGTGGATAAAGGAGCAAAGGGAGGACAGGAGATTAAGAAGAAAGGAAGGAACAATAAAACAACAGAATAATGGGAAGAAGGAAAGGTGGAAAGTAGCAAAGCAATTTAAACCGGAATATATAGGAGGACAGAAATCTAGAAAGAAGGACTCAAGAAATGATGGACAGACGGAAAGAGATATGAAAGCAAATCAATGGAGAACGGATAAGGAGGGAAAATGAAATAGAAAATAGGAAGGAATGATGGACAAAAAGGGGAAAGAATGAAAGAAAGAAATCAATAATTGCATGTGAGTTTTTTGCCAAATTCTTTCAAAATCATGCTATAAATAAATCATTTGAGACATTTTCCTTAGGGAAACAATTCCTGCGGGTTCCTTAATAGAAAGTGTTGGGATTGCTCACTTTGGTAGGATATTTCGTTCCATGTAGCTGTAAATGGGGTATTTTATTTTTCTAACTACTCCCTTAAATGTGTCCATGCTCCAGAAGTGCTCCTATGCCAGTTGACCAATAAGAAGCAAGGAAACGAGAGAGACATGAAGCCAACCAATTTTAAGTTAATGGTGAGTTCTAAGTCTACTATATAGAAAACAAAATATCGTGCAGGAGACAGCATACACTGTCTTAGGCGAGTTGAGGGATATGCAAATTGTCGTGCATATTGGAAAAGGTGATATCCATAGGCAGGTAATTTTTTATAGAGGAGTTGGGAGAGATGTAACTTGTCGAATTACTCCTAGTATACATAACCTATAGCACACTGTCACAATTATTTGATGATGTCATCAGTGAGGTCTTAGGTGATGTCATCAATTATGTCATTTGAAATTTCATTATTAATGCTATCATTTATATTGTTTAATATTTCATGAGTGATGTAATATGCGAGGTCATAAGCAGGGCATGACAGAGAAACAAGTGATTTTTAGGTTTTGTTTTGTAACCCTAACTGTATTTTAACTGTAATTTGTGGGGATTTTTTTAAACATATGTTAAGATCTTATCACCAAACCTAACTAAAACGTCACTTGAAACTTTGTTTCATTTCAGTGAATGTCTTTGTTTTTTTATTAAAATGTAAACAAATTTTTTTGACTGGACCTCTGTGTATGGCTAACATCTGGCCAGGCCATGTGCCCAACCCTCTGTGGGCAGCCAACATAGGCTGCGCATGGACTTTGGTAGTGATCGTTTGGGGTTGGTCACAGGTCCTGGCTTCTGGAAAGGCACTGCACCCAACCCTGTGCAGGCAGCCAGCTCCTCCTGCACACAGAGATTGCCAGTGTGCAGTGGGGTCTGGCTGCAGGCTGCAGAATGTGGGCTATGGCCAACCCGGTACCAACCCACAGTAAGGCCTGTTTAGAGACTAAGCCCTGTGTCCAACCCTCCACAGGTGACCACACCCCATTGCACATGGCCGAAGCCTGTGTGCAACAGGGCGTTGGCAGCCCAGCCTGGTCTGTGGCAAGCTAGTGCCCAAACCTCCTCAGCTGGCCAAACACCATTTCGCATGGGTGCAGCGGGGTTTGGTCAGTGGGTTAGGCCTGCTGCCAAGCCCTATGTGCAACCCTCTGCGGGTGCCCAAATCCTTTTGCAACAGGGGTTTCCCGACTGTCCTCGCCTCCAAATCCTTGGCTCCTCCTAGGATCCAAGGATCCAGGGTGGATTCGTGGATCCACATGGGAGGTATCTCATGAAAAAAGTTTTTATACGCATAGGGAGTGTCCATTTGGGACACCCCTCGTGTGTCTTGGGGTCAGGGTGTGCTGGCCATGCCCTTTTATGTGCTTTTCGTTTTAATTTTCAGGGCTCTGGGACTGATTCCCTGAGTTGTGTAATGGCAGCTGACACAAAATGAGAACAAACCCACAAACATCTGGCACGCAAAATTGAGAACTGGAACGGAAATGGAGAACCAGTAAAGGGGAAGTGGAAAAAAATGCCTTCAAAGCTGCCCAGAGGAGGCTCCACCAGCTCATCCTAGGAACCAAGAGGAAGGCCCTAGTTGAACGAATAAACGCCAGCTCCAGTCGCTGTTAAGAAATCTTCACAATTGGTTAAATTAAAAAAATAAGGTAACATGAACAAGGATAGGGGCACCCTGATCCCCCGAACCTTGTGGGGGTGAGATGGGGGGGGCCCAGTGCGCACCCCCGTGGGCAAAGATTACAAAAATATTTTTTGGAGGGTTTTAGTGATCCTGCAAGAGTCCCATAGGAGCCCCACCCCTCTTGACCATGATGCTTCTTCCCTCCCACCACCACCTTCCCGTTGTCCATCTTGCTTTTTTCCTCCCACCTCCACCAACCCGCTGTTACAATTGCTTACTCCAGCGCTGGCCTCATCATAGCACTTTTTTCTAACTTTTAGCCATGCTGCACACCAGTCGTGCTGCTGTACAACATGGCTAAAACAAATTTGACACAACCAATAGGCGTATTCAAGACCTACTGACTATGCCATTGCTTCTTTAAACGTGGCATTACATTTTTACGTCCAAAGCTAACCATAACTTCATATTTATTGTGGTTTTTTTAATGAAAAGGTAAAGTGTTTCATTGGTGGTTGTGTGGATATAGGTGGTGCTTGTATCGTTGGTATACTTGTAAGCAATCATGCCTCTATATCATGTTACAGACAGCCCCCTCATTCTGCATGATCGTTAGCTTTGTCTCCGAGCTGTTTTTCCGTCTGCCAAGGTGCTAATGACCATGTTGGTGGAGAGAACAAAGGTCTGCTGGGGCGGAGGTTCTACCTCCTCCCCTCATAGGATGCCCTGTGGCGCGGGGAAAAACAAATTGCAGGCTTCAAAGAAGCCGCTGCCTCTGGTGACAAATGCAGCCCAGTCTTTGTGAACCTAGACAACCTGGCCTTCTGAAGGAAGCGGGGAAACCTCTGTAGAACCAGTTTTCCAAGGGGAATGTAGGCCTTGGTTAGTCACACATCTGGGGTGGGCTTGTGAGTTCTGCACATCCAAGAGGGGTTCTGACATCCTCTTCTGGCATGAAGCAGTGACTTCTGCAATGCTTTGATGCCACACACTTCACAGGAAATGGTTACCAGGTGGCTAGGGCTGCGTGGGAGCGCACTTGCCAATTGACCCCCACCTCCCTGAGTGAAATTGTAGATTTAAATAGGGCACCCCTGAATCAGAATGGGTTTATCCCCTCCCGCTCCACATCCAATAACTTGAGGCGGTTGTATCATGTTCTGTTTCATAGGGACCTTGAGTGATTATCCCGACGGGTGATAATAGCGGTAGACCTGGAAAAGACCTTTGATTCATTGAGATGGGACTTTTTGTTGGCAGTCATTGGGAAAAGGCAAATGGGGGATAGATGGGCACAATGGGTCCACCTGCTGTATGCAGATCCTAGAACACGAGTACGCACGGGTAATGTGGTTTCTACCCCATATACTTTATATAGAGGAACCCATCAGGGGTGTCCCCTGTCACCATTGCTCTTCGTTCTCGCCATGGAGCCATTAGCGGAACGATTTAGGCAGGAGAGTGAGAGGCTGGGGGTGGTCCTCGATGGGACTCATCATATAATATCCTTATACGCAGATGACGTATTGATTTATTTGAGGAATGGGGCTCATGGGATACCGATAGTGTTACGGATTTTGGAGGAATTTGCTGAGGTCTCAGGGCTACGTCTAAAAAAAAAATAAAACAACGTGTTCCCATTGAATCCAGACTTGGTCAGACCGTGTGACTTTCCGTAAGACCTGGAGTGGGCATCGACCTCCTTCCGGTACCTGGGAATACAGATTTATCATCGTCAGGGGGACCTCCTTGAGGGGAACCTTGGGAGTTCCCTGAGAGCATTGCGGGCAAATATTACATTCTGGAGATCTCTTAAATTGTCAGTAATGGCTAGGGTGGCGTTATCTAAAATGGTGGTGCTCCCACGACTGCTATACTTCTTCGCCAATTTGCCGGTGGTGATTCCAAGGAGTTGGTTTAAAACCCCGGACTTGTTATTGAGGGACTTGGTGTGGGATGGTGGACGCAATAGAGCATCCCTGCAGACTCTGCAGCTGCCGCTTACAGGGAGAGGATTGGGTGCCCCGGATTTTGAAGCTTACTATTTGGCAGCACAGCTCCAGTGGCTGGCCAGGTGGCTTGCTGGGAGAGGGCTTGACATACTATCGCTGCAGGCTAGTAACATACATATGGCCTTGCTCCCTAGAATGCTTAGCCATCACCAGAAGATTAAACATATGGGGACACTGCTATCAGTGGCGGTAACGTGCTGGGATAGATGTACGGCGAGATCCAAAGCTAGACCGCTTTATGCATCGAGTATTCCCCTTACGGGACTCCCGCAGGTAGGGATTGGGCCCCCTCGGACACAGTGGCAGCTGGCAGGCTGGGAGGAGGCGGGAGTGTTGACGGTGGGGATTGCCATAGGAATGGGGTGCTGCTCCCATTGGAAGACTTCTTGGAGTATCATGACTTGCCACAGGGACAGTTCTTGAATTACCATAAGATACGGGGCCGCTGGCTGAGCTGTGGGGAAGATACGCAACGGGAACCTGTCACTCATGCGGACCTACAGGCCATGGTCACGTTGGCACCTAGTAAAATGGCTTTAATTAGCAATTATGGAGATGACCCACCGGCCTCTGCCTCGAGTGCAGGAGAGATGGGAGGGCACCCTGAATAGGCAACTGACCGAGAAGGAGTGGAAGAAGGTCCTGGGAAGCCCAAAAAAGGTGTCTAGAAATGCAGCATTTAAGCTCTTACAATTTAATGTTCTTCATAGAACATACCTTACGCCACACAGGCTGAATATAGTGTATAATACAGATGACCAGACTTTTGCTAGATGCTCATTACTCGATGCCAACTTTGATCACATGGTATGGTCATGTCCTGGGCTTCAGGATTACTGGACCAGGATAGTAGATACCGTCAACAGGGTTTTGGGGTGCAACTTGGTGCGCTCACCGGAGGTTTGTCTTCTGGGCTTATTTCCGAGACCCAAACCAAAGAAAATGGGGCATAGGTTTATAGATCTGGCTTTCCTCTTGGCTAAGAGAAGAATAGCACTTAAGTGGAAGACAAAACACAGACCCTCAGTAGTAGATTGGGAAAACGATGTTTCGTGTTGGGCCAGAGCAGAGGAGAAAGCCTTGCTCAGGGAGGACAAGATTACAAAGAGGTGCAATCCTTTGGCAGAGCCGAGGGCGGACATACTGAGAGCATGGGACACACGTAATACACCTGATTCAGAATTACGAAGGAGCACGTCTGACTCTGAGGGACCAGGGGAGGTACCCAACCCCTGATTGACAGATGATTATTGTAGTTTTGATGTGCGATCGGGAGCCCTGGGGAACAGGGTGGATTAACCCCCCTATATTAGGCCAATATTTGGATATCTCACTGGAGGTGTTCGTTGCTGGTCACTGCCCCTGTTTGTTGGGGGCTCTCTGGGTGCTCCCCGCTTCTTCCCCCCTCCCTCTGGGGGCCCCTACTCACATAATAGCACTGATTATATTGTCTTGGATACTGGTATTGACTGTGGACCCCTGGTAGTTTTACAGTTGTTAACTGTGCACTAAGTTTAAGGATGCACTGAGTTGCATGTTCTCGTTTTCCCTTGAAGTGTTCCCTTATTCCTATTCATTTTTTATTTGCTGAATTGGTGTATGGCAATCATGTATGCATTCTAAATACATGTAGCTCCGTGAAAGAAAGTGTTGCTAACAGATCCAGCCACTCCCTCCCACGCACTTTAACATGGCGATAATGTAATGTCACTTCTATCAAAAACAAGATCCCTTTGGGCTCCTTTTTTAAAGCATACAAGTACTTTCAGTCACTAAGCATACACCATTCAAATCATCAGCGTTCGTACGAAACCAAAAAAAAATTGATATAAAAATTATTTATTTTAGTATATGATTCTCTTGTGATTAAAAATATATACCTAAATACAAATTCATAGAATCCACATCACCAATGTACATCAAATGATCACAAACAAATTAAAGATGTTTAAAAACAACAATTAGTTGGAGACATAAACACCACACCAAGTTTGACAGTTAAATAAACAAAGGTCAACACTTTTTCAAAGTTTCCTTTGTCTTAATGACCCCTGGAAATGCTTGGGTGCTAGATCAACACAAAGCGATGTGTTTCGGTGGCACAATTTGATTCACCACCTTCTTCAGGCTTAATGTAACAAATCAGTGTCTGATCGCATATCAGCGGATGAGTGTGGAGCAGGCCAGGAGAGTGTTAGTACAGATATTTAAAGTTGGCGCCCCCCCCCTGGAGACTACTGTAGTGGGGGGGGGGACCGGGGTGAGATGCACTTACAAACCCACGGATCAACCTTAATTTGTAAGTAAATAGTGTCTTATTTTGGTGTCCTGTCCCTTTGGAGAGTGGGACCCCTCTCTTCTAATTTTGAATTGGAGATAATGTAATGTCTCCTGAACATAGCATAGAGACAATGTACATACTGGGGAAATAATTGTAGTCTCAATGACCTAGAGGAACCATTGTTGATGCAGAGATAGGTAAATAATGTATCAGTGAGAGAATTGTTAGGAAATTATTTAAAGATGATGTTCTTGCTGTGGACATGGAACTGTATTGCACTTGCTAATGCTATATTTTACAAATGCCAATAAAAAGCTATTAAAAAAAAAATAATCATAATTAGGGCACCCCTGACCCCCACACATCAGATCTGCTGGACCAACTGCAAGGGTACGAGTCTGTGACCCCAGGACTGCACAAGAGAGAGATGAGATCAAGAACTGCACCTGCAGCACACGCCTGGACACAAAGAGAGACTGCGACCTGTACTGGACAAAGGCAGGCTTCCAAAGAGCGGGAGTGTTTCCAAGCACTAAAAGACCTCAGAGAATCTACCAAGGCTAGTGATCCTAGCTCCCTGTCTGAACCACATACCTACAATAGGTTCAAAGGACTGACCTGTACCTGGCTATCAGGCCCCCAGAGGGTATAATTATTTGTAGACCTAATGTCGGATGTCAGTGGCTCGAAATGGAACAACGCCACTAACCTCTGAAGATCGTCAGCAGGAACAACGGTATGCAGAATGGCCTCTCTATTCCCCAGAGCGTAATAACGAATAGAGCAACTCAAACGCTGCTATGCGAAAATACGCCTCGGGGAAAGGGGAAGTGGAGAAAACAAGAAACGTGGCTGCCAAACGATGTCCTACTTCTCCTGTTCACCCTCTAGCATGTTGTGGGACGTGTAGGGATCTTGAGAGCAGGACTGTATGCACAAAGGAGAGAGGAATCACGGGGTTAGGAAGAGACAGCACAGCACTATTTTCCTAGCTATACTCCTACCCCAAAACCCGCCTTTTACTTACAGAGGACACCCCAGTCGACTCTGTGATTGAGGCACTGAGGACCAGTGCAACCTTAACGAGTTGTCGGCAGTTGCTTCACCGCAGCAGGGTCTATACCCAATGTACGTGATAACGGCAGCAGAGATAAACAAATACTAGGAGACAAACAATCCCAAAATGAAACCTGAAAGTGAGCGTCCCTGCGCACCTGGAGTATTAATGATCCCACCTAAATACCTGAATGGCCAACGATCAATAGTCACGGGAAAATCAGGAGCTTCGGCTGTGTCCACCAGGGAGCGTCTCACGGGGCTACGGCAGTCCTGCGGGGAGTACCTTCCGCTCTGCCTAGCTCCGGGAAACCGGGATGCCTGGCTCCGAAGTTAACGAGTGTACCGTTGATAAAGCACCTTAGTACTCTTCTCCAGCCTGCGCCCTTACTGGGAAGATGGGTGGATGAACGAAAGTATATTCTTGCTTCTCTGGGTCCACGCGACTTGTGAATGCAGGAGGCTGAGCTACAAGAACAAGTTCCCCGGTCCGCTCCGCGGAGCGCTGATGGTGAAGGTGGCGTGGAAATGCAGGGGTCGTCGCTACGAGAGTAATACCGCTTCGTGGCAGCAAGCAGGGAACAGCGGTATCTGGACTGCGGCTTTTGTGGTCACCAAACAAACAGGGGAAACGAAGGATTTCCTTTCCGGACTTGAGCATGTAGGTGGTTGCAAAGCGTCGATACAGGCCGTGAGGCTTGTATCCGTTTCCGGTGATCCGGCCGTTGGGCTGCTGGGAGTTGTAGTTCCCAGCGGCTCGAGGGCCCCTTGATGGTCTAGCGCCGCCCTTCTCACTGCCCCTTGGCTCTTGTTTGGCAGCCCTATCACGGGAATGCGCATATCGCATCCCGTGCCCTGTCAGTTTGCTAGCGATCGCTACAGAACCCCCTCTTAATAGCCGCCGTCTCGGCGGTTGACCTGGTTTCCCGGGATTCTCTGCATGAAACCGGTTCAACAGGAGAGGGCAATGCAGATTATCTGCTGGTTCCCAGGTTCGATCCTCTACCCCATAACCTTTCCAGTCCACAAGGTACTGCAACCGACCCCTAACCACTCGAGAGTCCAGAAGTTTGTTAACCTCGTATTCTTCCTCCCCGTCTATCTCAATGGGAAGGGGCTTGGAGGGTAATCTTGTAGATACCGGACAAGGTAGGAGTAGGGACACGTGAAAGACTGGGTGGGTGTGCCATGAACTAGGAAGGGATAGGCGCATTGCTACAGGGTTGATGACTTTCTCAATGGTGTATGGCCCGATGTATTTGGGAGCCAACTTGCCCACCCCTCTAAGATGCAGGTTTTTTGTGGATAGCCATACCATATCCCCTACTTGATATGTGGGTTCTGGCGCCCTTTTTGTGTCGGCGTGTTGTTTTTGCTCTGTTTGTGCCAGGGCCAATTGGCGTTTGGCATCGAGGAGTACCGCTCTTAAGTGGGCATGATGCTCTTGTATGCTGGGGTGATTGGATACTACTGGCCAGTCGAAGGGGAGCATGTTTGGATGAGACCCGTACATACAAAAAAAGGGGGAACATCCCAAAGTGGAGTGTTCAGCATTGTTGTATGCGAATTCTGCCATCCAGATCAGGGAAAACCAATCTGAGGTGTTTTGGAGTGTAAAGCATCTGAGGTATTGCTCCAAAGTTTGATTAAGTCGCTCCGTCTTTCCGTCGGTCTGGGGGTGATAACTGGAAGACAAACGGGCCTCGATATTTAGTGTGGCACACATCGCCTTCCAAAAACGTGAAGTGAACTGTGTTCCCCTGTCTGTTATAAGGGCTCTGGGGATTCCGTGAACCCTGATTACATGTTGCAAGAACAGGATGGCGAGTTCGGGCGAAGTTGGGATATGTTTGAGCGGAATGAAATGTCCCATTTTTGTTAAATGGTCAACTATCACTAAAATGGTGGTGTACCCCTTGCATGGTGGCATTTCGACTATAAAATCCATAGATACCGTGTGCCACGGAAAAGGAGGTATAGGAATGGGTTGTAGCAAGCCAGCTGGTTTGGTGTGTCTGGCTTTTCCTTGGGCACAAATAGCACAGTTCCTGATATATTCTTTGGTGTCTTTCCGCAAGGTGGGCCACCAGAAAGATCTCTCTATAGAGGCGATGGTCTTATTCTCTCCCAAGTGTCCTCCTAGTGGAGAGTCATGGGCCCAGGCCAAAACTTGTAGTTGTAGGGATGCCACGGGCACGTACAAGGCATGATCCTGGTACAGTAAATTTCCTGTTGCGCTCCGGTGTTCTGGGTTTGTTTGAATCCAAGAGGGAATATCCACTGCGGTTAGATTAGTCTTTACCTCCTCAATGAAGTCTTGTGAAGGATGGTTGCGAAAGCTTGTTCTGGGAAGGCGGAGACTGGAATGATGGTAGGAGGTTCCGTAATGTCCTCCTCTGGTGGATTTAAGGGCTCATTTCTCCGAGATAAGGCATCTGCCTTACCGTTTTGTGGTCCCGGTCTGTACTTAATGATAAAATCGTAGTCTGAGAAAAATAAGGACCATCGTAACTGGCGTGGAGTCAAGGCCCTAGCGGTTTTGAGGAAGAGAAGATTTCTATGATCGGTGTAAACTTCTACGGTGTGATGCGCTCCTAGGAGATAATGACGCCATTCCTCACACGCACATTTAATAGCCAGCAATTCTTTATCTGTGATTGAATAGTTCACCTCACAGGGGGTGAGCTTCTTAGAATAAAACGCGACGGGGTGCAGTTGGCCTGTATTCGGGTGTCGTTGGGATAGAACCCCTCCCAGGGCATACTGCGAGGCATCCGTTTCTACCACAAATGGTAAGCAAGGGTCTGGGTGACGTAAGATGGGAGCCTGGGTGAAGAGTTCTTTCAGTGTTTCAAACGCTTGGTCGGCTTCCTTGGACCACACAAACGGGGTATTTTTTCGCAGCAAACTGGAAATAGGGTGTATTATCTTAGAAAAGTCTTTGATAAAACGCCTGTAATAGTTAGCGAACCCTAAAAAGCTCTGTACTGATTTTACATTAAGCGGAGCCTTCCATTGTGTGATCGCTGCTACCTTGCCCATGTCCATTTGGAAGCCTTCAGCATTGATAACATAGCCCAAAAAGGCGACTTCCTCGACGTGGAACAGGCCTTTCTCCAACTTGGCGAACAAGGAATGTTTTAGTAACCTGTTCAATACCGTCTTCACGTGTAGAATGTGATCCTAAAGGTCAGCAGAATAAATAAGAATATCGTCGATATAGACAATACATATGGTGTCCAGCAGTCTTCGTAACACTTCGTCCATAAAAAATTGGAATGCCGCGGGGGCGTTACATAAACCAAAAGGCATCACCTGGTATTCATATAACCCGAATTTTGTCCGGAACGCCGTTTTCCACTCGTCGCCCGCTTTGACCCTTACTAGGTGGTAGGCGCCTCGGAGGTCCAACTTGGTAAAGATTCGGGCTCCTTTCAATTGGTCCAGCAACACTGGTATTAAAGGCAACGGGTATCGATTTTTTACCGTTACCTTATTGATGGCTCTGTAGTCTATGCATGTTCTAAGCTCTTTACAGTCCTTCTTCGAAATAAAAAAAAGAGGAGATGATGCTGGGGAGGTAGAATGTCGGATGAAACCGGAGGCAAGGTTCTCTTCTAGATACGTCTTGAGATACTGTGTTTCTGGTTCCATGAGGGCGTACACCCGGCTACAAGGGATGTCGGCTCCTGAAATGAGATCAATTCGGCAATCGTAGGGTCTATGAGGTGGCAACTGGGTGGCCTTTTGTTTGTCAAAGATCTCCTGATAGTCTTTATACTCATCGGGTAAGAATGTCGAGCAGCAGAACTTCCTTTCTTCACATCCTGTGGCCAGTAGCTCAGCTTGGGAGTTGATGGCGTCTTCCTGTACTAAGGGCCGTCTGTAACAATGTTCTTGACAAAAAGGGGAAATCAATGAAACTGTGCGATCAGTCCATCTGATGACAGGGTCATGCAAGGTTAACCATGGCATCCCGAGGATTAGGCGGAAATGCGGGGCGTCTATCAAGTCGAATTGGATGATTTTGTAATGATCTGCACCTACTCTCACTTCCAAAGGAGTAGTGTGAAATCTAACAGGACCAGAAGTCAGTGATTTGCGTCCACTGCTTTTACAATTTCAGGGGTGTCTTTACGTTCACAAGGCACTCCTATGTTCTGGGCATATCGTTGATCAATGAAATTCACGGTGGCTCCGGAGTCGATTAAGGCAGAGACACAGAGGGACTTGGTGGTGGAGACCCATAAGGTAACATTCACATTGATGTGAGCCACTGATGGCTGGATGGTGTTGGCTAGCAGAGAAGGGATCAGGTGTGATCCAGAACCCAAGGTGGAGATCCCGCCCATACTTGGGTTTTTTAGTTTTCCGTCCTCGGAACGGCGGGTGTCTGCAGTTTGGCCACTACTCCTCGGTCTGGCCCTCTTGCTCTTGCTCGGCATTCCCTGATGAAATGTCCGCTTTTACCACAATAAAGACAGAGCTTTTGCTGGTGCCTTTTCTCCCTCTCTTCAAGGGTAAGGGGGCCTCTGATCCCCCCGATTTGCACAGGCTCTGCTCCGTTCGAGGTTTTTACATGTTCTTCTGGGGATGCACGGGACCTGGGAACAACGAAACGGGATTCCCCTCGGCTTCTATCTCCCTTCCTCTCTTGCATACGAAGGTCAAGTTGTACCGCTAGTTCTATCAACTCTTCACAAGTATTCGGCAGTCGTACTACTTGAGAGAGGACATCCTTCATCTCACTACGTAGCCCTTGATAAAAGAGAGTCGTCCGTTTCTCTTGTGGCTAATCGGTTTCTACAACGAGACGGTTGAAGGTAGTGATGTACGTGAGCAGGTCTTGAGACCCTTGCTGAAGGGTAATCAATTCTTTGTCCAATGCCATCATATGCGTCTTCCTGTCAAAGAGCTTGCGCATTTCGATGCAGAATTCTGGAAAGTTGTGTAGAACGAGATCGTTCCGCTCCATTAAGGGAATGGTCCCGCTTGCAGCATTACCCCCCATGTACGACATCATGAACGACGTCTTTGATGCGTCGTCATGAAAGATGACTGGCTTACACAGGAAATGGAGTCTGCTTTGATTGAGGAATATCTCGAACTTCTTTGGGTCCCCATAAAAACGTTCAGGAGGTGCCAAAGGTACGCCAGGGTTCTGTACAATGTGGACGGTGGGGGGGGGGGTGCCTTGGGAAGGTGGTAGTGTTGCGGGGTCAGAGAAGAAACTCGTACCCTGTGAACCCACCCCGGCAGACGATGAAGGAGGGGGGAGAGACCCTTCTTTGATATACGAGCCCTTTCCGAACGCATAGGTTTTCCCTGCTCTGGAGATGCTCGCTACCTCTCTTCTCAGGGATCCCACCTCACTTTTTAACTCTTGGGTTTCTACTCTAGAAGTGTGCAGTTCCTGTTGAAGAGTGGTAAGGCTCTCCAACAGTGAGGCGAGAACCACGTTGGTATCCATTGTTCAGGCTGACACCTTTCGTGGGCTTTGCAATCTGTCGGATGTCAGTGGCTCGAAATGGAACAACGCCACTAACCTCTGAAGATCGTCAGCAGGAACAACGGTATGCAGAATGGCCTCTCTATTCCCCAGAGCGTAATAACGAATAGAGCAACTCAAACGCTGCTATGCGAAAATACGCCTCGGGGAAAGGGGAAGTGGAGAAAACAAGAAACGTGGCTGCCAAACGATGTCCTACTTCTCCTGTTCACCCTCTAGCGTGTTGTGGGACGTGTAGGGATCTTGAGAGCAGGGCTGTATGCACAAAGGAGAGAGGAATCACGGGGTTAGGAAGAGACAGCACAGCACTATTTTCCTAGCTATACTCCTACCCCAAAACCTGCCTTTTACTTACAGAGGACACCCCAGTCGACTCTGTGATTGAGGCACTGAGGACCAGTGCAACCTTAACGAGTTGTCGGCAGTTGCTTCACCGCAGCAGGGTCTATACCCAATGTACGTGATAACGGCAGCAGAGATAAACAAATACTAGGAGACAAACAATCCCAAAATGAAACCTGAAAGTGAGCGTCCCTGCGCACCTCGAGTATTAATGATCCCACCTAAATACCTGAACGGCCAACGATCAATAGTCATGGGAAAATCAGGAGCTTCGGCTGTGTCCACCAGGGAGCGTCTCACGGGGCTACGGCAGTCCTGCGGGGAGTACCTTCCGCTCTGCCTAGCTCCGGGAAACCGGGATGCCTGGCTCCGAAGTTAACGAGTGTACCGTTGATAAAGCACCTTAGTACTCTTCTCCAGCCTGCGCCCTTACTGGGAAGATGGGTGGATGAACGAAAGTATATTCTTGCTTCTCTGGGTCCACGCGACTTGTGAATGCAGGAGGCTGAGCTACGAGAACAAGTTCCCCGGTCCGCTCCGCGGAGCGCTGATGGTGAAGGTGGCGTGGAAATGCAGGGGTCGTTGCTACGAGAGTAATACCACTTCGCGGCAGCAAGCAGGGAACAGCGGTATCTCGACTGCGGCTTTTGTGGTCACCAAACAAACAGGGGAAACGAAGGATTTCCTTTCCGGACTTGAGCATGTAGGTGGTTGCAAAGCCCTACGCCGTAGCAGAGGCGGGGCTTTGTTGCGTTGATACAGGCCGTGAGGCTTGTATCCGTTTCCGGTGATCCGGCCGTTGGGCTGCTGAGAGTTGTAGTTCCCAGCGGCTCGAGGGCCCCTTGATGGTCTAGCGCCGCCCTTCTCACTGCCCCTTGGCTCTTGTTTGGCAGCCCTATCACGGGAATGCGCATATCGCATCCCGTGCCCTGTCAGTTTGCTAGCGATCGCTACACCTAAGTGCATTGGAGGAGTCATAATCCTGACCCTTGTGGTAAATAATTTAATTACCGGAACTTAATTTGATGCGGAAAATCTATAACAATAGCTCAGTAAAATAAGAGGCAGAATCCGTGGTATTAGAGGTTCGGAACGGGCTTTATTCCATAATCAATTTAAATCGATGAGCTCCAGATTCCATCACCACGAAGGTTCAGGAAGTGAAGACCGTACTTTATTGATAAGTAATCATTTTTATACAATAGGCATTACAGTGAAGCAAATGCAGGAGGCGTAACAATTGATAGTAAAGATAAAACATACATGCGTAGCAAAAGTGGGTGTAACTGGGCGTAACTAAAGAACGTCATCAGGTATGATGTCATAATAGGGTGGTTCCATGAAAGAATTTCGCAATGTCAGCAGAAATACTTGGCAGAAATGCGCGCGCAGCAGCATGACGTGTGATTGACGTGCAACTAGGGGTGAAGGGGACTTGACATTTAGCTCTACATGTGGCGACAGAAGTCTGGAGAGTCAAGTCAACCTAATCCCAAATCATATCTAACATCCTATGTTTAAAGAACTGTTTTATCCAAAAGAGAGGCCTTCTTGGAGTAGAATCTTATTCTATACTGACTATACTGACTGTTAGTGCGTGTACAAGCGTCTAAGTGTCTACACTAGATGCGAGGGCAGGAATCTTCCATAGTGACAGGGCTATGAATTACTTGCATAATGACTGAGAAGCCGGGCCCTTTGCTCGGTAGCTGGAAGAATGTTTACTTAAACTACTAGACAGGAATGCATTGGGTAGGGAGCGGAGCAGATAATTTCGAAGGTGAAATACAGTTTTTGGCAGGCAACAGGCTGATGTCAGGCACCGTTAGCTGCGCAGAGAATGAGGACAAAGTTCATGGATACAGATGCGAGCTCAGACTGGAGCTTTCAGAGGCAGAAGGCAGGAAAAGCTTGATGGCAGAATCAGGGCCTACTTGCCTGGACTGTAAAATGGCATAAGTGAACCATATAAAGCCGGTGGCCTTTCATACTTAGGAATAGAATATCCGGCCCATTCATGGCGGATCTGAAAGAGGACATGTTGGCGGTGGACGCACATGTGTTTGCGTCATCATAACTGGAACTGGAGGGATCATACATGTACTTGTGATTTATACATGAAACCGTTGGGGTCCAAGATAGGGGACATAACTGACCATAAAAATCCATATTTCCACATTCCCTCCTTGTCCCCTACTTGCCCGTCAAGAGATATCAATCTTCATTAATCCATCGATCTGTTCATATAGCATCATTTGTTCTTCTTTCTTCTTCCGTGATGAATGAAATCTTGGTGGTGGAATACACGATGTGGCACACAGACCACAGATCGCTGGTCCACATTGTAGGCATAGACAGCAACTGAATAATATGAGGAAGCCAATACCTAGGAAGGATAGGACCTTCCATCCAAAGGTAGATAATACACTCCAAAACCAACCGGACCAAGTCCAGGTGCCTGGATTCTGGTGTATCTGGCTTACAATCTTATGAAGGCGAGTTATGGCTTTATATACAGATGGCGAATTTTCTGGTATGAAAATGCAACAACTTGATCCGATGACCCTACAAGCTCCGCCCCTATCGGCCAGGATGACGTCAAGGACAAGACGATTTTGAAGCACAACAATCCGCATAGCAGACTGCTCTTCTGTTAAATTGCCTAAGGCGGAAATAGTTTCGTTCACTACTGCTTCAAGGGTTCTTGTTAATCTACGTATCAGCTTACTATTGGTAACTGTACCTATATAGGGAAAGAGACCTTTATTGAAATCTGTGTATTTTTCCCATGCGGTCTCAGTATAATCGACTATTGGGAGATCTCTCCTTTCTCTATTGTGTACTAAATGAGTATTTCTGTGATAATCAGGAGGAGCTAGGAAAACAGGTGGCAAAAGGAATCCGATGTAGCAGGTACCATCCCAATCTAGTGGCAAACGTATGTATGCCGTCTGACCACATATGAAGTAGGAATGGCTGGAAGCTCTAAATGTAGACTTGCCTTGATCACTAAATTCTATTACAGTGGTGCATCTACTATGGCCCATATGTATGGAACCATTCTTTCTTACACATAATTCACCTTTTATTGGAAATACTGACATGGCGGGCAAAATTGGAGTAGCTTCGGATTCGACATTCAAGATCATGAGATTGAGCGTAAAATTACCTAATCCATATACTTCATTTTCTAGATCAGTTCCTGTTCTTTTGGGAAGTCCCTCCTTGTTAGGGTGACAGACTTTGAGTAAAACTAAGTTCAGATTTCCCCATACCCAGTTATCCTGGTAAACTGCAGAATTCGAATCTAGGGAATTAATTAAACTAAACCATGCTCCACAGGAGCCGTTGTGTGTGAACGGGTATGGAAAGAGAGGTAGAATTCCTTTATAGTTCTGATAGGGAGGGAGTCGACCACATATCCAACAATTTGTAGCATTGCTAACCTGATGGGAATGATGTAACATACTAATAAAAGTGTTATTGCGCAGCGCAAATCTATAAGACAATTCATGCGGAGGTAATTCACTAAAAGAATGTTCAGCAGTAACATTATAAACATGTCTAAAAATAGGATAATATGTGTGCAACAATATACTTGCAGTAATTACTAAAAGACTTAAGGAAAACAAAATTAATAACGTTACTGTGCAATGACTACGCAGTGATTTACAGTACGCATATCGTTTCAATTTTATCCTTCTGTTTCTTTCTCTATACAGGTCTAAGGGATACATGTCAGAGACAAATTCGACCGCTTCACCTTGGAGAGGACTTAAACAATCAAATTGCCTGACTGGTTAGACCTAAGTTTTAGTTTATATAGTTCATGGCTATTCAGTTCAACCAAAGGAAGTTTTGAGTCAATCGGGGAAGACACGCAAGGTGTGTCGTTTACGTCTGACGGGAGTCCATGAAATTTCTTGATATGACTTGAATGTATCCAGCCCTTCCGTCCTTCGATCTTTACGGCTGTCCTCGTCGTTAGCAGTACGAGCTGAGGCGACTTCCACCTAGGATCCAGCTGAGACTTCCGATCAAAGTTCCTCACTAGAACTAAATCCCCTGGAAGTACGTCATGGGGTTTCACCTCGGTGTTGTCGGGAAAGGCTGCAGCTACCTGTGAACGACAAGATTGTAGTGCAGACATCAAGGAAGCCAAGTAATCTGTCAGCATATTACAGTCAATATCAGTTATTTTGCGTGGTATAGGCGTCCCCCACATATTTGGTGGTCTACCGAAGATCACCTCATACGGGGATAGCCCTGTTCGAGAGTGCGCTACCATTCTCATGTAAAAGAGTGCAACGGGTAAGGCTACTACCCAGTCGACACCTTTCTCTCTACAAATTTTGGACAATCTAATTTTCAGGGTCTGGTTATGTCGTTCCACGAGACCTGCTGCCTCGGGGTGTCGGACACAGTGAAATTTCCACTGATAACCTAACAAGAGTGAAACGTGTTTCATTAATTCGGATGAGAACGGCTGGCCGTTATCTGAGTAGGCAACACGTGGTAAACCGTACCGTGGGAAGAATTCTCGAACTAACTGTTTGGCAGTAGTCGGGGCAGTGTAATCTGAAACCGGGTATGCCTCTGTCCAACGGGAAAGAGCACAGACAACTACGAGAACATATTTGAATCCTCGACATCGTTCCATCTGGATATAATCCATCTGGAGGACTTCAAAAGGGTGATCAGGAGGCTGAAATCCACCCTGTTCTACGGGAATGCTTTTACCTGGGTTAAACTGACAACAGATCATACAGGTACGGACTTTTTGTTTAGCTGCTGCTCGTAAATGTTTGTTGAACCAAATGTGTTGAATGCTGTCTAGCATAGCTTTTTCTCCTAGATGTGCTGGACTATGTACAGTGTTAATAACGACTTGAACCATTGAATCAGGAAGGAACCACACAGATTTTTCCTTCGTCATCCATCCTTGATCCGTTTGGATCCCTCCTAATTCAGTCCATTTCTTTATTTCGTCTGGTGTAGCATGTGTTTGTATGTCAATTACGTCAAGAGCGGGATCCTTAACCATCATGCAATGTGTTGGTGTCGGGACTATTGTCTTTGTCATGTCGGATGTTTGAGTTTGAGCAGTCTGTTTAGCTGTTCTGTCAGCTAGATCATTGCCTTGAGAAATGATATCAGTAACTTTCGTATGAGCTTTACATTTCATAATTGATATTGCAGTGGGTAGATGTATTGCATCTAATAAGGCATGAATAAGGGGTCCGTGCTGAATGTGGGCACCGTGAGAAGTTAAATAACCTCTCTCTCGCCACAGCACGCCGAAGTCATGTACAACTCCGAATGCATAACATGAATCAGTGTATATGTTGACTTTTTTATTTGTGGCTTGAATACAGGCTTGTGTCAGAGCGATGAGCTCTGCTGCTTGAGCGGACAAGGTATTTATGCAATTTGTTTCAATGATTTCAGTGTCTGTTGTGACTGCGTAAGCGGCCACTAGCTCTCCTGTACTTGTTCTCATACATGAACCATCTACATACAACGTCAGGTCTGGGTCTGACAATGGGACATCTGTCAAATCTTGTCTTGGTTTCGTCGTGATAGTGATAACTTCAATACAATCATGTGCAAGTGGGTCTGTTCCATTTACAGGTAACAGTGTGGCAGGATTCAATGTACTACAACGTCTGATTTCTATATGTGGCTGAAACAATGTTAATTCGTAACCAGTGAGTCGTGCTATAGTCAAGTGTTGTGTCTGTGTGCGGTTCAAGAGAACCTCTACTGCATGTGGTACTTGTACTGTCAATGGATGTCCTAATACTATGGCATCGCTTTGTCTGATTGCTAAAGCTGTTGCTGCCACTGATTTCAGGCACGCAGGCAAAACCTGAGCTACGGGATCTAATGTACTAGAAAAATAAGCACATGGTTTGTGTGATCCTGCTTGTTCCTGTGTGAGTACTGACAAGGCAGTACCTTCGCGTTCTGTAACGAAGAGTGTAAACTGTTTATTGTAACATGGTGTTGCTAAAACAGGTGCTTGGCATAAGGCTTTCTTTAGGCTTTCAAAAGCTTGTGTATGTTCCTGAGTCCAAGGGAGAACAGTCGATGTGGCTGCCTCCTGTGTTGTCAATTGAATGAGTGGTTTTGCTAGAAATGCATACTGAGGGATCCACTGCCTACAATATGAAGTGAGGCCTATGAAAGCCCGCACCTCCTTTTGTGTCTTGGGTATTGGCATATTAGCAATTAGCTGGATGCGATCTGGTGTAAGCTGCCTTCCCTCCTTGGACAGCGAGTGACCAAGGTAAACAACTCGCTGGACACAGAATTGCAGCTTAGAAGGGGACACCTTGTGCCCCTTTTCGGCCAAAAATTGTAATACCGTCAGTGAGGCTTTCTCACATTCAGGTTCGCTTCTAGCGGTGATCAGCAGATCATCGACATATTGAAGCAGGGCAGTGTTGACTGGCATGTGGATACTGTCAAGTTCTCGTTTCAGTGCTTGGCTATAAATGCTGGGGCTTTCTGTAAATCCTTGAGGTGCGCGTGTGAATTTAAAGCTTCGTCCATTTAAACTAAATCCGAACAAGTATTGGCTTTCCGGATCTATTGGGACACTGAAAAAGGCATTCTTGAGATCAATTACAGTAAAGAATGTTGCTTCGGAATCAATGGCTGTCAGTAATGAAGAAATGTCTGGGACTACGGGGTATTGTGGTACTATGCATTTATTTAATTCGCGCAGATCAATAACCAATCGATATACTGGCGGGGCTGTTGGATCGGTTCGTTTAAGAATCGGAATTATCGGTGAATTACATACATTGGAGTCAGTTTCCACAACCACTCCTTGGGTAATAAGCTCGTCAATGATTTGTAGTAAAGCCACTACAGCATCTGGGGGTAACTTGTATTGTCGCATTCGTGGAAGTACCACTCCTGCCTTTAGTGTGACTTGATATGGTGTAATGTTCATGCAACCAACATCTGTAGGGCCTTGTGCCCATAAATGTGTCGGTAAAGTCTGTAGTCGGTGATCCATGTCTCGGGACACATAGTGCCCTTTGAAATCACGTAAAAATAATCTTACTCCTTCCGGAGAACAACATATAATAGCTCCTAGAGCTTTCAAAGTTTTTATGCCTAACAAGTTTTCTGGACATGATTTAGTAAGTAATAAATCTGTAGTTCGTGTCAAGGGACCGATCGTAAGTGGAAGAGGCTGTGTTACTTCGTTAATGATAGGTTTTCCTGAAAAACCAAGGGAAATATTCTGTGTGCCTGAGAGGGGTGCCCCTGGAACTTCACTACGTTTTATTGTTGTTCGGCTTGCCCCTGTATCAAGTAAGAATTTTCTATCTTGGCCTAATAGTTCACTGTGTACATAAGGTCCTTCTTGATCTACAGGGACCTCAATAAGGGGTAAGCCAACTTCCCTCTCTAGGCTGTTTCATGAGTATCGTTGATAATCAGGATAGTCATACTGTGCGGTCTGATACATCTGTCGTGTCGTTGTTTGTGTGGCAGCAATAGGCTGCGGTGGTGGAGCTGGCATAGACTGTTGCGGAGCTGGCATGGACTGTGCATGCTGCGGGGCTCCTTGTTGGTTCTGATCCTGTCTAAGTGGTCGTGGTCTTTCTTTTGCGTTACCTATGGCAATATTATGTTTTAAAATGGGACAATCGTGTACATAATGACCTGGCTGTTTACAATAGTTGCACGTCCCTTTAACAGGACCTGTTGAAACACTGGACTGTGTTATACCCTTCTTATGACCGTCAACTGGCACTGTCTGGGAAACTAGCATTTTCATTTTCGTGTCTTTCATGCGTCTATGTTCATGTTCTTGTTCTTCTCTAATTCTATTGTGATGGTACTGTAGCATTTGTAACATTTGTGACGGAGTGTTACCTTGCCAGGTACTCTCGAACTTCAATACTCTATTCTTAACTTGGGGCAAGGCATTTTCAACTAACTTTGTCACAAACAGATGTGGATACGACTCGCTACTTGCTTTTATTCCACTATTTATACCAAAACATTTCTCAAATCGGGAATAGAAATCACTAGTGTCTTCATCTGATTTTTGTTTACAGGCTGAGATTGCACCCCAGTCTTCCTTTTTCGTAGTTAATAAACGTGGCAATACCTGTACTAGTAGACCTGGTAGTGCTTTGATCTTGTCCCCGAGCCCTGAACCTGGACCTCGAGCTTTTTCTTCGTTTTCTAATGCTGTCCAATCTATCTTCTGGTCTCCCACCTCCCAATCCTTTTCCTTGAGTTTTTCGTAAATGCCCGCAGGCATTAATACCTTCAATATTGTCATAATGTCGGGGTAGGTATATTCTCCCATGAGTAACATGTCTTTAATTTCACGGTGGAAACCTGCTGGGTCTTTATCATGACTGGGTACCACTTTCTTCATTTCTAATAGTTCTATTTTAGATATGGGTGTGTATACAAACAC
This sequence comes from Triturus cristatus, assembly GCF_964204655.1. Classification (NCBI taxonomy): domain Eukaryota; kingdom Metazoa; phylum Chordata; class Amphibia; order Caudata; family Salamandridae; genus Triturus; species Triturus cristatus. The sequence continues at coordinate 1,628,222,253 of NC_140590.1, read as the reverse complement.
ACGTTTAAACTCATTGTCATCACCCTTTATCGGGTGCACTTCGCGTAAGGGATTCTGTCTATCCATGTAATACGTCGTTCTTTCCTTGATGGGCAGTGAGACATGTTCAGGACATACAAAAAGAATGTACTGCCTTCTAGATTCTAGTATTTCTCTAATTAACTTAGTACCGGAACCTCTCCATTTATTCGTGAGTAATTCAGTCAGTATATCAGGTAAGGGACCAGGATCGGAGTGTTGGCCTTTATATAATATAAGGAGTTGTTGAATCATGTAGATACCAGCCAAACGCTGTTCATCTGGGGCGAGGTTCAAAAACGTATGTACTAGTGTATCATCACCATATTTTCCGGGACTATCAACCCAGTGAACGGCTGACCTGGCTAATTCTTGTTCGTCCATAGAATCGAGTATATGATAACCCCTTCGTTCTCGGAGTAATTTGTCAGCAGCTTGGAATGAATGTTCGGGGGACCTTATATTTATTATAGGAGTTTGGAATTTTCTGTTATTATCTGGACGTATCGGACATATCGGATCAGTAAAGCATCTAGTATTATTGCAAGATCTTCCTCTACCTACATATGCCATTGTTTCTAACTGTCCTGTGGGCAGTTCTAATTCTTCCTCGTCCTCGATTTGTTCTGGTTCGTCTACTGCTAATCTTTCCTCGTGTATTCGTTCTATTTCTTTGCGGATCTTTCGGCTCATAGCTACTATACATGATCGTTTATCGTGTCTCCCCTCTGATATATTCTTACCCCATGTGGTAAGAATTTGCATTTCTTCCGTATTTACCCCTGGTTGATCTTGATTTCTGATCACACAGTTTATGAGGAAACGTAACAGTTCCCCCTGTATTTCCACCTTTTGATACTCCATGGCTCTGTTAATACTCTCAGGGTCTCGCCCTGATTGAACAAAATGATATATATTTTCTAAATGTGCAGTCATTCCTGGTAGCTTCCCTAAATATATTGCAGCTCGTCGGATACGTAATGATGCCAGCATCATTTCGTCCCCTTTTCCGGGCACAGGGTCATATCTACAATCTATTAGAAGTTCCTTGAGCGTGCTGGGAGTTACTAGTTTGGGCGTACGTTGGTGGGCTAATTCTTGAAAGGAAAGTTTATTTGTTCTGGGTGGCGTAGAAAAAATGCTTGATGCACCTCCGGTAGCACCACCTGGGGTGCTGGATGTGAAAGGATTCGTTGAACGTGATATAGCAACCATAGGTGTGGATGCGGATGTAGAAACAGATGTGCTTGCCGGAACTTGTGTCGGAGTTTGCTGTTGCAGAGGTACAGACGAAGGAGGGTCTCGGCGTTGAACCCCCTCGGCAGACGGTCTATGTGGCGCAGCATTAGCATACTCGGGAGCTGCGTCGTCTAAATAAGAGGAAAGGAAAACATCTTCTGCGGTTCTGGGATGCCCTTTGGGATGTGCTTTTATCGGAAACAATGGGGGTGGCAAGTCTCTTGGTATCTCCGGGGTAGCCTTAGGTAGTCCTTCGGCCAGAAGAGGATACATACCATTCACAAGGGCATTTCTTTGTCTGTCTGTTTGTTCTGACTTTACTCGAGTACCTTCTTCAATTAATACACTTTCTCGAACTTTATTTGAATTCTCCTTACTCTTCTCTTCCTGTCTACGTGCTTTTTCTGTACGTCTATACGATTCTTTACGCCATAATTCAATGGCGTCTTTCTGTGACTGTCTAGCTTTCCTTTTCCATAATTCTTCCTCTACTTTCACGATGCAATCTGCATCCCAGGTCCCAGCTGCGGGCCACCTCTGACTTTCTGGTAATTCCTTGGTGTAGTCTACCCATAGATCAAGAAATAATATGGCGTCTAGGCCATGTTTATGATACATGAAGTACCCTGGAGTGTCCCTAGGAGGAATGGGAACAGCTTCTTCGAGTACCCCTTTTCTAGTTGTGATCTGTCTTAATTTCGAAAAGAGCGGCATATTTGAGAACTGATCTGATACCTAAGTTTGAACACGTTTAATACCGTAAAACACAATAATGAACAGTCATTCACACCACAATATACAGAACGTATTTAGAACATTTTAACATTTAACATTTTAAACAAAATAGACAATGATGGCCAATTAGGGAACTAGTCCCTAAGCATAATACTCGATACTAACTAGGTAATTCTGAATTATATACTAGACATACTTGATATACTGCTAAACAGTACAGATACACTGCTGAAACAGTGCAGACCGGATTTGTGTACCCAAACCCGTCTTGACCGGCACAACCTATGTGCACGTCAGAACGCCTCCCCGATAATGGTACTCACCGGGTAGCTCGGAACGGAAGGCCTCGGAACGGAACTGAACTTGAACCGGACTGGACTCGACTCGAAACTTCGGAAACTTCGGAAACTGGTGGGCCTCTGTATACCTCGGATCTTGCTCTCTCAGCTAGGCTCTGGTCGGGATACTTCGCACTTCTCACCGCCTCGTCTGGGTGTTGATCGCAGCCTCAGTTACCCCCGCTCGGCAGGAGGGAGATACAGGAAATCCTGTGGGTACGCGTTGTTGTCCGTCCAGCTGTGACAGGAGACCGGGCCTGCAACGCACCGCCGGCGCGTGAGATGAGAAAGTGTCCCTATTCGGGCGCCATTTCTGTGGTAAATAATTTAATTACCGGAACTTAATTTGATGCGGAAAATCTATAACAATAGCTCAGTAAAATAAGAGGCAGAATCCGTGGTATTAGAGGTTCGGAACGGGCTTTATTCCATAATCAATTTAAATCGATGAGCTCCAGATTCCATCACCACGAAGGTTCAGGAAGTGAAGACCGTACTTTATTGATAAGTAATCATTTTTATACAATAGGCATTACAGTGAAGCAAATGCAGGAGGCGTAACAATTGATAGTAAAGATAAAACATACATGCGTAGCAAAAGTGGGTGTAACTGGGCGTAACTAAAGAACGTCATCAGGTATGATGTCATAATAGGGTGGTTCCATGAAAGAATTTCGCAATGTCAGCAGAAATACTTGGCAGAAATGCGCGCGCAGCAGCATGACGTGTGATTGACGTGCAACTAGGGGTGAAGGGGACTTGACATTTAGCTCTACATGTGGCGACAGAAGTCTGGAGAGTCAAGTCAACCTAATCCCAAATCATATCTAACATCCTATGTTTAAAGAACTGTGTTATCCAAAAGAGAGGCCTTCTTGGAGTAGAATCTTATTCTATACTGACTATACTGACTGTTAGTGCGTGTACAAGCGTCTAAGTGTCTACATTAGATGCGAGGGCAGGAATCTTCCATAGTGACAGGGCTATGAATTACTTGCATAATGACAGAGAAGCCGGGCCCTTTGCTCGGTAGCTGGAAGAATGTTTACTTAAACTACTAGACAGGAATGCATTGGGTAGGGAGCGGAGCAGATAATTTCGAAGGTGAAATACAGTTTTTGGCAGGCAACAGGCTGATGTCAGGCACCGTTAGCTGCGCAGAGAATGAGGACAAAGTTCATGGATACAGATGCGAGCTCAGACTGGAGCTTTCAGAGGCAGAAGGCAGGAAAAGCTTGATGGCAGAATCAGGGCCTACTTGCCTGGACTGTAAAATGGCATAAGTGAACCATATAAAGCCGGTGGCCTTTCATACTTAGGAATAGAATATCCGGCCCATTCATGGCGGATCTGAAAGAGGACATGTTGGCGGTGGACGCACATGTGTTTGCGTCATCATAACTGGAACTGGAGGGATCATACATGTACTTGTGATTTATACATGAAACCGTTGGGGTCCAAGATAGGGGACATAACTGACCATACAAATCCATATTTCCACACCCTTGAAGAGCATCAGATACTTGGTCCTACCTGCTCTAACCACCAGGAGCAGCTACTGAGGAGTGTTACCTCTGTGCCCATCACCCAAGTACCTGAAGCACCAGAGGACCAGTGGGACTGGTCACCAGTTAGACATCATCGACGACAGCGAGGGACCCCGAGTCTCATCACCTAAGACATCAATGCACATCGAGAATCACAGGAAGGGTCACCAGAAGACTCCCTTAGCATCCTCAGCAATGACGGTCACAAGCCTTACTGGTCCTGCTTCCCAGCGTAGCATGCAGACAGATATTTACAACTTGGTCCTAAACCAACATTTCACCCTGATAACTGATTGCGGCCATTTGGTCGAGTCCTCCTGACTGGGGCTCACCCTTTGTTGTGGCCCAGAAGTGCCACCCACATGGGTAGCCCTCGAAACTTGCATTTGGTGGCCTGATGCTGAGCGTTAAGGTCCCCTACTGTGAATCACAACTCTTCTCGAGCAAATGAAACCTTGTGCTGTAGTCCACTTTCGGGGAAAAAATGAATACATGTTCCTGAAAAAATGATCATGGTAAATATATTGGCTCTGTCCCTCGCCAAAATTTATTTGTATTTGTCAGTGCAATTATTTACAAAACTGAAAAGCTTTATAAAATATATTTGTCATGTATTCTCATTTATCTTCAGCTGGTGCTTACGAATCCCACAACAACCACTCAAATTAAAAATAATTCCAGCATTGACAGCAGGGGCTAGCGAGGGCATGCATGCATAACTGAGAAAACAGGTGCATGCAGCAGAACTTTGCATGATGGAAGAGGGTAGAAGTCTTTCAAGAATGATTGTGGTGTGTTGGGTCTTATATGGTGTGCAGCATAACTGGGCTACAAATGGGAACCCACATTCTCACTAGATTATAACTGCTGTGTGATTGGATTTGACTGGGCTCTGTTGCCTTTCTCTGGCTGCCCGTTATCTTCCAGTAACCTAGTAGATGCTGGGTAAACACATAAACGCACCTGCAATTTTGAGCTATGATGAAGCTTTTTTTGTAAAACATGATTTGTCAAATTCTTTCAGATACAGATGGAAGGTTTTGGACACCATTGAATGAGTGATATACAAACTGTCAATGAGGGATTGAATATGTTGTGAATAACTAAATTCAGCGTGGGGCACAGAAGTAAGCAATAGTTGACCTTATCTGTGCTAATTCTGCCGAAAAGATAGAAGTATTCAGGATGCAAGGAGTGAGCTAGTGTTTAGCCATGCAACAGTTGATGTTGTTGCACCAAGGATATTGTGCTGCATAACTAAATACTTATAAGGTCCCAAAAGCGAGACCTATTGGCTATGCCAATGCTTGTTTTGTTGAGTTGTTGTGGTGCTGGTAAATGATTTACACATTTTCCTCTAAGTAAGCCGGGCTGCTTCAGTTTCATAGATACCAAGGACTGAGCAGAGTTACTGAGACAAATCTTTCTGGACCTGTCAAGGGTGGAGTGATATTGTATAGGGTGGGACCCACCATATAACATCCCACTTTACTACAGCCCAATTAATGGCTCTGTAAAAACCTTGCCATACAAGACTAAACATGTGACATATTTTCCAAATTTCATGTTGACTTTTTGAAGGATACCACAGTTATTATCACTAGCACATTTTTTGACCCTACCTTTTAACTTTGCCCCCCTTTGACAGATCTGCACTAATTTAAAGATACCAAGAATAAGCTAACATGCTATGCAGCTGCCAAATGTATTGTAATTGTCAAAGTACGCTAAAGTTAGAGTCAAATCAAACAACCACTAGCAATGCCAATATGTATGGCTTATGAGCAAACATTATTTGCATTCTTGATGGGGTTAGGTACTCAAGAAGTTATAAACATGTACCGTTGACACAACTGTAGTAAAACACAAACAAGCTAAACAACATATACAAAATAAAAAGAATAGATGAAGAAAAAACAAAACATGCTGTTGTATAAACACAAATGGCATATGCTTGCAATAACGAAACTAAAGATAGCAGTAAGTATCTGTCTTAGAAAGTTATTTGACATAGTCTATTGTTGTTTTAAATTTCAGGCATGGATGCCACATTTAGAGCCAACTCATTAGCCATCTTGGAATAGTAAAACAATGATACACCATGGACAACAGCATTTCTTCATGTCCTCCTGGTTTAGAAGAAGTGCCCATGAGGGATGCTGCACACTGCAGGTGAAATGAACAGCAAACAAGCAACCTGTTTGCACTGCCTAGAGATCTGTAGTATCCTCTTAAGAAAAATTAAAATAAAAAGTGAAGAATTGAAATAAAAGTGGAACAAAAAAATTAGAACATTGAAAAATGGTCAACCTGCCTTGATGTTGAAGCACACTAATTTTCAGGCAGATGTGCACATATGTTCAGAAAATACAATCATTCACAGTGCAAAAAAGCCAATGACTGATATGGGCTGAACCATGACATCATGCGTTACCCACTCATGAATGGATGCAGAGTGTAAATGACACTCAGACAGATAAATAGCAGGAGAAAGCTCACCAAAAGGCCCCCTATGTATCTATATATATATATATTCACTGAAAAAACCATAGGTTTCACACGTTATAGTTAGCGGAAATTTTACTGATAAAAAACCAATGAAATTCCCCCGTTATAGTTAGTGCAGGAAACTATAACTCACGCGACCGCAATCCTCTGCTGATGCTAATACTGTATTTAGACACTTATTTGCCCATGTCTTCTTCCATAAATTTTTAGCTATACATATATTACAAATATTTTTTTTTCATAAAGACACATATGTCATCAGCAGAAGATTGCGGTGGCGTGAGTTATAGTTTCCTGCACTAACTATAACGGGGGAATTTCATTGGTTTTTTATCAGTAAAATGTCCGCTAACTATAACATGTGTGAAACCTATGGTTTTTTCAGTGAATTTGCAAGGTTTTTTAAATGCTAATTCCTAACTATAACGTGTGTGAAACCTATGGTTTTTTCAGTGAATTTGTACGTTTTTTTAAATGCTAAGTTACTTTACGCCATTCGTGGCGTGCGCGCCCACTTAACGCAGTTCGTTCCGTGTGCGCACGGTGCGCTTCGCGCACCGTGCGCGCACAGTGAGCACGCGGTGCGCTTTGCGCACCGCGCGCCCACTTTACGCAGTTAGTGCCGTGCACGCACGGTGGGCACGCGGTGCGCTACGCGCACCGCGTGCCCACGTTACACTAGATGGGCCATGTACGCACGATGCGCTTCGCGCACCGTGCGCACATGGAGGACATATTATGCGCTTCCTTGTGATAGGTAATCTGTTGAAATTTTTTTGGGAAATGCTGTGCTCTTATATGCCATGCACAAATGGTGGCCTTCGGCCACCATTTGCACACGGGGTGGAGAGAGTGGGGTTTTTTTTTTTTAATAATTATTTACCGTACGCGTACGGTAAGCGTACGGTAAGCGTAATCGGCGACATTTTCGAAAAATAAAAAATTACCATTTTTTGCCTTGGGGGATCTTTGAAGACTCAACTAACATGGTTATGTGCATGGGCGCTGTCTAAACAGCCCCTTTATATGTTTTTGGCATTTGTTTATCAGCTCCCCCCTCAGAGTGCGAGAGAGAAAATGGCGGCCGCCGCTTCCTGGTTTCGACCGATTCGAATGTTTACTAAGATCTAAGGGCCAATCAGAATCGCGCTCGCGCACGCCACCGTACGCATACGGTAAGCGCACCGTAAGCTGGCTCAGATATATATATTGATTTAAAGGCTATTTTCTCAGAATCTACTGAACAGATTTACACCAAACCTACAAAAGGCACTTCCTTGACCTGAGGACTACCTCTCTGCCAAATTTCAAGTAATTCTGTTCAGCCGTTCGGGCTGTAGCTGTGTCTAAAGGTCCTATGGAAAAATGCATGGGAAAAACGCGTTTTGGGACCCCCCTTTTATCTCAGCCCCCGCTTGACGAATCCCCCCGAGACTTTCAGGGTAGGAGCGGAGCGTAGCGCCCCACCTATTTTGAAAAATTCGCAAGGATTCGTCGACCGGCGCAAAAGTTATTCAAAATAGAATGTTGCGGATTTCCTATGGAAACGTGGTCCTAACTATAACTACCTACTGGCGACCGCGCCAGTAGGTAATATATATATATATATTCACTGAAAAAACCATAGGTTTCACACACGTTATAGTTAGGAATTAGCATTTAAAAACCTTGCAAATTCACTGAAAAAACCATAGGTTTCACACATGTTATAGTTAGCGGAAATTTTACTGATAAAAAACCAATGAAATTCCCCCGTTATAGTTAGTGCAGGCAACTATAACTCACGCGACCGCAATCCTCTGCTGATGCTAATACTGTATTTAGACACTTATTTGCCCATGTCTTCTTCCATACATTTTTAGCTATATATATATTACAAATATTTTTTTTTCATAAAGACACATATGTCATCAGCAGAAGATTGCGGTCGCGTGAGTTATAGTTGCCTGCACTAACTATAACGGGGGAATTTCATTGGTTTTTTATCAGTAAAATTTCCGCTAATTATAACATGTGTGAAACCTATGGTTTTTTCAGTGAATTTGCAAGGTTTTTAAATGCTAATTCCTAACTATAACGTGTGTGAAACCTATGGTTTTTTCAGTGAATTTGTACGGTTTTTTAAATGCTAAGTTACTTTACGCCATTCGTGGCGTGCGCGCCCACTTAACGCAGTTCGTTCCGGGCACCAATTGCACACGGGGTGGAGAGAGTGTGGATAATTTTTTTTTTTTTACATTTTTTACCGTACGCGTACGGTAAGCGTAATCGGCGAAATTACCGAAAAAATAAAAATTCCGTTTTTGGCCTTGGGGGATCTTTGGGGACTCCCTCAACATGGCTATGTGTGTGGGAGCTGTCTAAACAGCCCCTTTACATGTTTTTGGGCTTTATATTTTAAAAATCACTCTCAGTGCGAGAGAGAAAATGGCGGCCGCCGCTTCCTGGTTTCGGCAGATTCGAATGTTTACTTAGATCTAAGAGCCAATCAGAATCGCGCTCGCGCACGCCACCGTACGCGTACGGTAAGCGTACCGTAAGCGCACCGTAAGCTGGCTCAGATATATATATTGATTTAAAGGCTATTTTCTCAGAATCTACTGAACAGATTTACACCAAACCTACAAAAGGCACTTCCTTGACCTGAGGACTACCTCTCTGCCAAATTTCTAGTAATTCTGTTCAGCCGTTCGGGCTGTAGCCCTGTCTAAAGGTCCTATGGAAAAATGCATGGGAAAAACGCGTTTTGGGACCCCCCTTTTATCTCAGCCCCCGCTTGACGAATCCCCCCGAGACTTTCAGGGTAGGAGCGGAGCGTAGCGCCCCACCTATTTTGAAAAATTCGCAAAGATTCGTCGACCGGCGCCAAAGTTATTCAAAATAGAATGTTGCGGATTTCCTATGGAAACGTGGTCATAACTATAACTACCTACTGGCGACCGCCAGTAGGTAATATATATATATATATATATACACACATATTATATATATTTATTTATATTATATATATTTTTACACGATCCTGGCAGACAGCTAAGCCTGTCACGTCTTTTAAGATATTTTAGGAAAAATAATTGCATTGCAAATCTTCTACGCCTAGAGTTTGTCAGAGGCGGTAACCAACACCAAAATCCATCCCAACAAAAATACCTATCTGTAGACTATTGACTCTAAAATATGCTTTTCCCAATCAGTATGTCAGGCCTACTGCATTTATTGCAACTATCATTTTAATTAATCAAGCCTATAACCATCCCCATAATCAGCTCGGACCTAATGAGTTGGTCATATGCCTTCCCGCAAGGCAACTATCGGGTATACTGTAATAAATACAAATATGTACAAAATTACAGGTGTCAAAAGAAAAGAAAATCCCTTCTAACAGAACCTAATAAGTATTGCTACTGTGCAAATCTTCTGTTCCAATGGTTTGTTCCAGTGGGTCACCAACACCAAAACCCTTGCCTACTACAGTAACCTGCGAAATTCTGTGTAGCAGAATACCCACCTACAAGCTTGAACACAGTGGAATCACAATCCACATTTGACAGCCTATTGCTTTAACATGCTTTTCTCAAAAAGTTAATTAGACCTATTTGCTTTGTCGTAACATTTTAATCTAAACAGATCTCACCTAAAAAATAAATCTGAAATAGCCTTTCCCAGTGAACCAAAAAGGCATACAGCCTTTACCACTGGCTTGACCCTATATCCAACAAAGGCCTGCTGAAGTGCACACAAACTGACAACCATCGAGCATAGTTATAAGTGCAATATAAGTACACAATTACAGTTTGCAAAACAATATACAACACCTTTCAATAAGGCCTAACCTAAAAGGCCTAACTAGAATAATGTCAGTGTAATTCTACTCCTAGGCTTTGTCCGAGAGGGTAGCCTTTGCCTACTATGGAAATATGAGAGATTACATGTAACCAAATACTTGTCTGCAGCCTGTAACACAGTTAGAGGCCTTTAGCAATTGTTTTTCACACTAGATCTACTAACAGTGTTTATCATAATGTTTCATAATAAGCAGACCAGACCCTTTGAGTATTACTTTTTCCACAAGGCACCCATCAGGGACAGGGCCGGACTGCCTACCGGGCGTTTTGGAATTCCGCCGAGCAGGGGGCTGATTTCACTGCGGTGGGGGCTGATTTCGTTCATGGAGACCTGCGTGTACTTCGAAATAATTAAAGCAAAACTAATTTCGTTCAGTACACGCAGGTCCCCATCAACGAAATCAGCCCCCAGCTCAGCAGCATTCCAAAACGCCCGGTAGCCAATCCGGCCCTGATCAGGGATACAGTCATACAGTTAGAATGGTATACAAAATTATAGTTTGCTAAGCAAAATTCTGTCTTTCCTAAGAGGGCCTAACAAGGACTCTAACAGACCAAATCTTATATATTCATGGTTTGTCATGGGGTAACCAACACCAAAACCTGTGCCCACTATGATAATCTGTGAGATTACATGTACCAAAATACCTATCTGTAGTCTTTAATATAGAGTAATAAAAATCCACCCTTAAAAGCCTATTGACGTCAACATATGCTTTTCGCACATACATCGTACCTACTGCCATTATGTTATATTGTTAAATTTCACGTGTAGAGCGCACGTTCACCAATGGTGAGAGGAGCGTTGAGCAGTAAAAGGATTTTAGGGTTCAGAGAAGGGTAATATTAAGGGGTAGTGAAAGCATTTAAAGTTTCAAGGAAGAGTAGCGTTGAGCAATAGTAAGGGGTTTTTAGGGTCCAGCGAAGGATACTGTTAACGGGTAAAAGGCGTTTTGAGGCATCAGGGAAGAGTAGTTTTATAGAGTAGAAAGGTTTTTTTTGGTTCATGGAAGGGTAGCATTAAGGGGTAGTAATGGTTTCAGGTTCATGGATGGGTAGCTGTAAGGGGTAGTGATAGTTTTTTAGGGTTCTTCGATGGGCAGCATTAAGGGGTAGCAGGGGGCTTTTTGGGTATGGAGAAGGGTAGCAGTAAGTGGTAGAAAGGGGTTTTAACATTCACATAAGTGTAGCATTAAGAGGTACTAAGAAGTTTTTTTTAGGGATCTTGGAAGGGTAGTGTCTAGGGGTAGCAATGGTTTCTAGGGTTCAGGGATGGCAGTGTCAAGGGGAAGGAGTTGTTTAAGATTCAGGTAAGGTTATAATTCAGGGTTCATGGAAGGGAAGGGTCATCTCTCGATACTGGTGAGTGGTACTCCTGGTTATCGAGGATGACGCGGTATTTACTACAGCCTGATCCCCGGGTCACGCTGCTGAGCTAAGTGAAGGACATCCTACTGGGGGTTGCTCATTTGACTGCTATGACCCTTCTCCTGGCCAAGCGCAATGGTAGTAAGACTTTTAGGGTTCATGGATGGGTAGCTGTTAGGGGCAGTAAGGATTTTTTTAGGGTGCAGGGATGGGTACTGTTTAGGCGTAGTAAGGGTTTTTAGAGTTCAGGGATGGTATCAATAAGGGCTAGTTGGGAGCCATTTCTGCTAAGAGAAGGGAAGCGTTAAGTGGTAATAAGTGGTTTTAGGGTACATGGAACAATAGTGTTAAGGGGTCCTAAGGAGCTTTTAGGGTTCACGGAAGGGAGCGTTAAGGGGTAGTAAGGGTTTATAGGGTTCAGGGATGGGAGCGTTATGGGGTAGTAAGAGTTTTTAAGGTTAAGGAAGGATAGTGTTAAGTGGTAGTTTAGGGTTTCTATGGTTCAAGGAAGGGTAGTGTTAAGGTGTACTAAGAGTCTTTTGGGCAATGGGAGGGGTAACATTAAGGCGTAATACATGTTTTTAGAGCTCAGGGAAGAGTAGTGCTAAGCAGCAGTAAGGGCTTTTTAGGTTGTAGGGAAGTATAGCATTGGGGTAATAAGGGCTTTTAGGCTTCAAAGAAGGGTAGAGTTAAGCAGTGGTAGGGGTGTTTAGGGTGCAGAGAAGGGTAGTGTTAAGGGGTAATGAAGGGAGTTTAATGTTAAGGAGCAGTAAAGACATTTGAGGGTTCAGGGTTGGGTAGCTGTAAGGTGTAGTAAGGGTGTTTTAGTTCAGAGAATCATAGCATTAAAAATTAGTAAGGGGTTTCTATGGTACAGGAAAGAGTAGCATTTAGTGTTAGGGGTTTTCAGGATCCAAAGAAGGATATCATTAAGTAGTAGGAAGGAGTTTTTAGGCTTCAAGGAAGGGTAGTGATAAAAAATAGTAAGGGTTCATGGAAGGGTAGCATTATTAGGTGGTAAAGGTTTTTAGGGTTCGGGAAGGGGTAACATTACGAGATAGTAAGGAGATTTAGGGTTCATGGATGGGTAGCAAGAGTTTTTAGGTTTTTAGAGTTTAAGGTTGGGTAGCGTTAATGTTTAATAGAGGGCTTTTTTGGGTTCACAGAAGGATAGTATTGTCAGGACTGTTGCCATGCCAACCCCAAGATGGCGCCTCGAGAACACGCATGCGCGGAGGAGTCAGGCAGGAACAAAAGCCTGGCTTCCCCGGAAGAAGCGCTTTGCGTTCATTTTCCTAAAGCCCCGTTTTCAGAAGCGTTCCCGTACATTGCCTGGATTGTTTACCCCGTTTCTCTGCCTGCCCGCGTTGTCTGCACCATCGTTGGACTTCACCGCTGTCCTAGTCATCCCTCACTTGTTAGGACTGCTCGGCGGCTTTAGCAGAAAGGGAGGGATCCCGCTACGGTGGTGTGGCGTGCGAGTGTTCTTCCGTCTGCCGTTTGGATCTGTGGTTCACTTGTGGGTGACCCAGCGTCCCGCCGGTAGGTCGGGCTGCAGACTCCACGTTTCGCTTCCCGGACGGTTTTCCATTTCCCTTGGGCCCTGTAAGTGGAACGTCGCTTGCATTAGTCTCTTTACTCCTGGTTACTACTTCTTGGGACACCAGGACCCTCAGCCTGCCCTTGGTCCCGTTCGTGTGTCCTCAAGCCTCCCTCTACAGAGTTCCCTCCACGCGACCCTACTGTGACTACACCGGTCTGCAGTCGTCTTCATGAAGCCTCTAAACTCCGGTAACAAGTGAAGGTCGCTCTTTTCATTGTTTTCTTCCCGCTCTGTGTTGCTTCAACTACTGGCCTGTTCCCTTGTCTGTGGCTTCCAGAAACCCTGAGTTTAAGCTTGCAGTGTTACACGCTAATGGGGAGGGACTCATGGTGAGCTTACATATAAGTGACGACAACTACTATATCTCTCTCTGCTGGGTATATATATATATATTGAGTGAGCTCTCCTTGTTCTTACAGCCTCCTGAGTGCCCCCTTTGTTACTTATTTGCTATACAGGAACCAGAAGAAGGGAGACATAAGGTATAGCACAGTCTTGGGAGGGTGAGATAGAATACGTCATCTTCCTTGTTAGCTAACCACTCCTTCTTTCTTTTAGCTACCTCACTGTGCGGAGACTGAAGATAGAGACAGTGCCAGACGTTCATCCCCTTTTGTTTCTTCCCTTGTTTTGTTTCCCTTCTTCCCCTAGTCACCTCCGTAGTATAGAGTCTGATATGCTTAGGCGGTGATTGAGGGAAGTTGTGGACATATTCATCAATTCCTGGTTGTGGACATATTCATCAGTTCCTGGGCGCCTCTGCAGAAACACCGGTGAGACATTCCACCGTCTTCGAATCTGGACAAGTATTAAGTGGTACTTAGGAATTTATATGGGTTCAGGGAAGGGCAACGTTAAGGGGTAGTAAGGGTTTTTGGGGGTCAGTGTTAAGGGTAAGTGAGCGTTTTCTAAGATCCAGGGAAGTCTAGCGTTAAGTGGTAGTAAAAGGTTTTTAGGATTCATGGAAGGGTAGGGTAAAGGAGTGCTAACTATTTTTTGGGTGCAGGGTCAAGTAGCATTATGGGGTAATAGGGTTTTCAGGGTCTGAGAGGGGCAGCATTAAGGGAGAACAAGGGGTTTTAGGGTTCATGGATGGATAGCTGTAAGGGGTAGTAAGGGTTTTTAGGGTTTGGGATGGGTATCATTAAAGGTTAGTAGGGAGTCTTTTGTGTTCTGAGAAGGGTAGCGTAAAGTGGTATTAATGGTTTTTAGGGTTTATGCAAGGGTAGTGTTATGGGGACAAAGAAGTTTTTATGGTTTTTGGAAGGGTAGCGTTAAGGAGTACTAGTGAGTTTTAAGGGTTCAGGGAGGGGTAGCGTTAGCGTTAGGGGTAGTAAGGGGTTTTTAGGTTTGAGGGATGGTTTTATGAGGTAATAAGCGTTTTCTTGAGTTCAGGAAAGGGTAGCATTCAGTTGCAGTATATGGTTTTTAGGGTTCATGGAAGGGTAGTATTAAGGAGTAGTAAATGTTTTTTGGGTTTAAGCCTGGGCTGCGTCCCTGAGGAACAGCTGCTTCTTTTGACCCCTTTTGACTACCCTTTATTTCCCAAAATCTTTGATGACTCTGCAGGAAACTCAACAAACCATATCTAAGCCAGGTTTACTTTTTTCATGAAAGTTTGTTACATATTTGTCAAATGGCACCAAAGTTATAAACACATTTTTTTTGTTTGAGAGTGGAATCTCTGACATAAGCATAACTACCAAAGGTTAAACCGACTTTATAGTTGGGTGAAAATGTCAGTGACAACGTAACATTGTAAACTAAAAAACAATGAAATTCACCAGTTATAGTAAACTAAGAAAACACTGATATTCACCAGTTATAGTTATCTCTAGTAACTATAACTCGTGCCCTGAGGTAACTATAACTCTCGCCACCACCATGCACAGTCTTGCCATCAATTATGTCATTTTAGATGTCGCAGTGATATTATCAATGTTGTCATAGAAGATAACATGAGTGATGTAATATGTAGGGTAATTCTATCTGTGCATGACGAAGCTGTATGCAACAGGGGTTGGCAGCATAAGCCCGGGGACGCAGACCGAATAGACACGCATACGGGGCAGGACTCTTGATGTTAGTATGACTATAGGGCTACCCCTGCTGCGGTCCCCTGAGAAGCAAACACTCTCCCGAATTGGGGTGGAGTACGGCACACCTACTAAGGCATAGGATAAGTGATCTTTGTTTTGGGTGTGTGAGACTAAGGAGCAGCTATCTGCCCTTTTGGGCCCTCGTTCGGACTGGCACATGTTGGCTTTAGGGTCATAGGACCATAACACTCCTTGCGACCCACAGAGGGGGATATTCTCAAGAACATGTGATATTCATCGCAAAATTAGTTTAACGCAAATCTTCACATCACAGTCTATCGCGGGAAATTGACTCGGTGGTAACCTGGTATTCACAAGCTGGCAGTACCATGCGATAGGCTCACGATAACGCGTCATATGTCCGCGATAAAGTCAACGTGACACTGCAAAAATGCGAAACACGAACGCAAAAAAAGCTGCGATGAGGCCAATCTCGAAAACCAGCAACAGGCCTGCAATTCCCACGTGTCATGTGGGAAAATGCACTATAAAAGCAGAGGAAAAAAAGGGAGAAAAAAAGAAACTGTGTAGCACCATGGATGCACCCGGACCGTGTGCAGAGTCCAACGCGAACCCCACAAGCCCCACAGACCACCAGCAAGGAACCTCATGGTCGGAGAAGGCCAAGGAGAAGAGGAAGCGGCAGACGGGGTGTAGTCCGCAGGAAAACCAGATCATTGTCATGGAGGTGACAGAACACTACCACCCACTGAACGTCAAAATGACAAACGTGAATGCAGTCAGAGTGTCGAGGAGGGCTATGGAGGAGGACAAGAGGCGCTGGCATGATGTGAAAAGCCAAACCAAGCACAAAGCCGCTGCCAACAGGAAGGCAGCAACGGTGACAGGAGGTGGGAGTCCTGGGCCACAGGAGGAGCTGGAGGAAACGGAGGCCACAGTCATCAGGGTGGAGACGGCGCAAGGAGTTGGGAGTCCGGACACAGCTCGATAGGACCTGACACAACATCAACAGGGTGAGTAACGACCAGGGCCTGGGGGGACGGGGGGAGATGGGCACAATGTCATACATGCACAAAGATGTGTAGCACACTGCACACCCACAATGACCCTGGATCATGTCCCTGATCCCCATGGCACACTGCAACACACACACATTGCAATAACAGCACATCCGACGACAATGTGGCACAAAGTGCAACACCGACACTGTATAACAGAGGACACAACTAGGTCCGCTCATGCTCAGAAACAGGCCAATCACATGTAACATAGCAGGAAACTGTGAGATGGAAATGCACGTGTACAACCACACATCCGTCATGTAGTCCAAATGTCCACTGTCCCGCTTCAAATATACAGAACTTCCCAAACAGTCACAATGTACATAGTCTGCATGTAAACTAGAACAATGGGCCAACAAACATGTCAACACAATGTCAACATGCATCTCCCCTTTGCATTGCAGAGGGACAAACAACACCTCCAGCAGAGCAGACCAGACTACTCATCAGTGATGCTGGAGAGGACCACCACACCTTCGACACCAACGCCCTACAACAGCCCATGGACTTCTTAGGCAACCCACCCCCAGGAGCAGGGCAGCCAAGCCACACAGAGGGGACCCTAGCCCTGCATAGACCACATAGTAGGAAGAACCCGCCACCATGGCTGGCTCTCAACACTTCACCTAGGCACACTTCGCATTCCAATGCCAGGTGTCAGAATGCCAAAAGGAGGTGGCCGAACAGGTGCGGGTGGGGTCAGAGCTCATGGAAGCCGAACTAGATCACATACATGGGTGTTCAAGTCCCATCAGGGACCACCTACACCCCACAAAGGAGACCCACACCGCGACAGATACACATGCATGTACACATTTCCTGCAATGAACCACGGCCAGAGCCCCGGAATCATAATTCACACCCCCACGCTGGACCTCCGTATGATGACCCAGTCCACTCCTCTTACGCATTGAGTGGGTGACAACAAAGCTACATGTCCAAGGTCTTACCCGCTGCCAGCGGTGACATGGTTGCGTCCGCTGTTCACAGCACAATGTGATGTTGGAGGCCCCGGGGCCCTCAGGCATACATCATGACAACACGGACACACGCAGATAGTTTGTGGAACTGGCTACGGGCACATGCGCCCGGCCTCTTTATTGGCAGGGTCACATGTACAGTGACGCCTGTGCTGGATGGGTGCGGGGTGAGTGTAAGCCAGCCCGCGCAGAGTGGTTGATGCTGGCAACAACTTGAACAGTGAACACCATTAAAACGGAAACAGAAAACACCAGCATTACAGAGACAACAGCGGAGCATCATGTTGGTAGCTGGAGCAACTACATAGGTCACCCAATATGCAAACAGAAGTATCCGTGAGTTGCAGTGCACTGAGGTTGGGGCACTAGAGATGAGCGTGCTCGTGATTTTTTTTTTCGAGGATTGTGTCTTTTCGGGTTATTTCTGATGCCGCTGCAGTGGGGTGTGTTACACATGCATCATCTTCCTCATCATCGTCCCAGGTCTCCCACACGGCCTGAGGTGACATTGCTTCGTGAGCTCACCACAGCACACAACTCATTCAGAAATGGTCCATGAGTCGTGGTGCACTGAGTTAGTGGCATCTGGAGTGCTGAGCAGGGTATCAGGCAGATGATGGCATCCACGACAGGTGTGAGCAACTCCATTAGTCTGCCAGTATGGCTGTTTCGACTCTGGCAGTTGGCATTTGAAGGCGGTACTGGCAGTGGTGGCGTGTGCCTCCTGCGGTGATGCACCGTCCGGGGCCGGTGAGAACTCGATTTGATGTGTGAGCCCTAGTGGACCGCAATTGAGTCCGGAGGCAGCAGACAGCGTAGGGCCACAGACACATGACGTTGAATACCCCAAGGCCATCGTCTCAGAGGCCATCCAGTTTCTCACCGGACAGGGTCCCTGACTTGAGCTACACAGAGTTAGTAGCCCTGGATGCACTGCGGCCGGCACAGGCACACCGCCACGGGACAGTGACTTGCAGTGCAGTGAGATGGGCCCTCATCGATGTCCGAGGTGAATGTGGTGGAGGGCTGCCGGGGACAGTTGAAGGAATCCTCCAGGGCATGATGCAGAGGGTAGAAGCCATCCGGAAGCGGCAAATTGAGGAGTGGAATGCTACAGCCTCATTTTCGCCAAAAAATCAGTATCACCGACATGATGATGAAGACAACCCCCAGTCCATAGACTCTGTCGCCACCAAAGTTCAACCAGAAAGTGTCCATGGCTGTCGGGGAACAGACTTAGTGGCACCGGAGCTGTAGGGGTATGCAGTCTGCGATGAGGCCAGTACAATGATATAAAAGCTGCAATAAATAAATCAAGACTGAGTTCCCAATGTGTGACCTACTCGACCGCAGTGTAGACCAAAGGCAGTAGTCAGAAAGGGACCACAGACGGGTGTCATGCGGATGCTATGCACAGAGTTGGTGGCAGGACATTGAAGGGAGTATAGTGACATAAACTCAGCCTTAAAGTGTGTACTCTGCCATTGCGTAATCAAGACTCAGTTCCACATGTGTGACCGACCTGGCAGCTGTGTAGGCTGGTGGAGTATGTCAACAAGAAAGGAGTACTGCAGGACTGTGTCACGGAGGCCGTGATGGTCTAAGGAGGCTGCTGAGCTCGCGAGCCTCGGGCTTGGGGCTTGCGCCGGCATGTGGTGGGCCCTCCTTGACACACGCCGGTGTCGGCAGGTGAGCAGTGAGGCCTGGCTGCGCAGAGGCGGGCATAACGGGTCGGGGACCAGCGGCCCGGGGTGCAGCAGGCGCACAGGTTCACAGGCAACACCGCTCACGGCGTCGGCCTTGTGGCGGGCTGGGAGGCGCCGCCCTGGCAGACACGTTGGGCATTCCGGAAGAGAACCACGCCCAGAGCTACGTGCTTTTTATTCACACCCCTACGCTGGCCTGGCATACGCAGGGCCATTCCACTTCGCACACGCTTACGGGGGGGACGTCACAAGCTACATTTCGGGGATCTCCCCCACTGGCTGGAGTGACATGGTTGCGTCCACTGTGCACTACACTCCATACACCAGCGGTGTATGTAGACATGGATATGTCTGTGGTCTGCATACTGCAGTCTGTCCAGCACATCTCCGCCACACTTGGCATTGTGTACCTTCTCTTTCATGGGTCACTTGCCTCCATCGCACATGCCTGGTTCACACCTCTCTCCACATTCCGCCATTGTGTGGCTGAGATGCCATGCCGTTGATGGCTCATGTACATGGCTTGCCCAGGTTGCCGCAGTAAGTTATGCTGTCGTGTCTGGTGGGTGGGCATGTTGTTTGGCATGTTGAATGTGAGTCTGTGACGTGTGCATTCCCAGAGTAGTGATTTGCATGATTGTGGAGTTGGGGGGTGTTGGGTGTTTAAATCGGTACTTGCAGTGCATTTCCGTGGGTGCCATCCTGTTAGTGCTGGTTGATGATGGACTGTCGGTAGAAGTAGGAATCATGCACACTGCTTGGGTAGTTGGCGATGATGTTAGTGGCGATTCCCGGGTGGTCCACTGTTGCCTGCACATTGATGGAATGTGTGTGCTTTCTGTTGAGGTAATTGTGTGCAGTGTCACTAGGGGGCACAAGTAGGACATGTGTGCAGTCAATTGCCCCCTGACACGTGCGGGAAGCCAGCTATGACGTAGACGCCTTGCTTGGTCTCCAGCTGTTCGTGCGTAGTGTGGGGGGAGTATGGGTACTGGGGTACCAAGCTGATGCTGGCATCAAAGACAGTTGTTATGAACTTTGATTGGGCTGGCAGTGTGACGGTTGTTGGTTGGAAGGTCCCAGAGGCCAACATGTGCAGCACAGCCATCAGCTTTGTCTGCGGAGGGATGTTGGTTGTCCGCTGTGTTGGTACCGTCAGCCTGTGGGCAATGGTGGTCAAGATGAGTAGGATGGTTGTCCTTTTAAGCCTGTAGTGGGCTATGACATTCTCTGGTGTTGGGTCTGTGAGGTTGGTGCGTTTTCTGCGCTGCCTCTGTGGTGGTCCGGGGGGGAGCGGGTGGGGTACGGGGGGGGTGGCAGGCCTGGGGTTTGTGGCGGTGGGTGTTGTGGCCCTGTTGGGGCTCCGTGGCTCCATGGCATCTGTTGGTCTTCAGGTGTGGCTGTGGTCTGGGCTCCCTTGTCTGGTGCCGGTTGTCGTCCGACTTTGCACCAGGTCAGAGCAGGTGTTAATTTCCTGCTGCTAATGTGCCTTATCGCATGTTTTGTGTTCTTATCGCAGATCTGGCTGGTTGTTGAGAATGTTGAGGTGTGGTGTTGTCGCGGCTTTTTGCTCGGGAACGCCTACTCTGCATCTCATTAGCTATAGTTGCCGGGGTCATCTGTGGCGATGTTTTTTGAGGATGCTTACGCCGGAAAACTGGTGATATGGACTGTTAGCACCAGCTTGTGAATGGGGTGATAAATGTATCGTGACTTTGGCTGCGATAAAGTGAAAATAACTTGACGATGGCTCCTTGAGAATATGCCCCATAGTTTTTTGTATTTTAATATCCCCTGCGGTTCCAACAATAAAGGGATACCGGGATCTGCAAGAGGATTTTTAATCTTTATACCCCCCTGGTCATTTCTTCCTAAGTGCTCCCTGAAATATGGTTGAGCCCAACCTGACCTTTAGGAGTCAGGGTGAACCTGATGATGAAGCATGGCACTACTAGAGTATGTGAGGGTTATATTAACAAAGGGAATTGCTTCCTTTCCCACAATCTAGGTGGTAATAGTTGAAAGGTCTCTTTCATTCTTCCCATTTGCATTGAACTTTTAGACCTTGCCTAGAAGCGTGTGGGGTACTTGTTGTGGTAGAAGCATGGCCTGGCCACCTGCTGCCCAGGTATCTAAACCCCTGTGTGCAGCGTGGGGTTAGCCGCAGGGCCTGGCATGCGAGTGGCCAACCCTACGCCATGCCACACACGGCCTTCTGCAACCCAACACATAAAAGTGAGACTACTTGGCTTTGCAATGTTTTTTAGTATTGATCATTATAATTCAGTTTTTTACTATATTAATAAAAAAACATGCCTGTGACCCTTTTTTTTTATATAGCTTTTATTATTACATCTTGTGGGTGAAAAATGAAAATTAAATAGTCAGAGACATATTGTTTTTCTTTTAAATAAACAAATAATACAAACATGTTTTTGAGACTTTCTTTTAACATTTTGCAACCCAGAAAATGCAACCACAAGAAGACCTTGCACTCAAGCTGAAGAGCATAGATCTCCATCTATGAGTACTTAAAAAAATTATGATAAGTTGTCCTAGGGTCATGGGGTCAATGACCCAGGAGTCTTACTGTTTTTTTTATATGGTGCTCGTGGGCTGCTGGACACTCTGCAGCCCCCAACACATTACAACATTAAACAAAAGCTGGGTGGTGCCCCTCCCTATTCTGGGGACACCACCAAGCTAAAAGCGGATCCAGACGCTCATTTATTCTTCAAATTAAAAAAAAATATTTACTGTGGGTGTCCTGGTGCCTACCCGGAAAACCATTAAATTATTTTTATAAGGGGATGGGGGAACACAGCCCCCCTCCCTGAGCCACAGATGGCCTTGGGGACCCTCTCCCTATAAACAAGGAGAGGGAGGCACGTAGCCCCCCTTTCCTGAGTCTTTATGGACCCAGGGAACACATCCCCCAAGGCCTTTTGCTTTTAAATATGGGAAGGGGGGCATGTAGCCCCCCTCCCCGATCCTTTATGGCCCCAGGAACCCCATCACCCAGGGACTGTAGTGGGTGCCCTGTTGCCCACCCGGGGCACTCACAAACTACTATGTTGGGTGCCTCGTGGCCCCAGCTGGCTCACCAGCCTGCACCATACAGGATGCTGGTGGGAGTCGGCACTTTGTCCCGCCCAGAAGGAACAGCTGGAGCCACAGTGTACCGGGGATGGGTTCCCTGGGACACTGTGTTGTATCATGCCCCGTGGGGTTCCCGTACCACCACTTTGTGTACTTATTTGGCTCCTGCCGATGGTATCCCCGGGCCCAGTAGAGTCCTACATGACCCCCCTCCCTTTATAAATACTTTTGGCTCATGGGATGGGGTCCCTGGACCCAATAAGTAGCTTGCATGCTTCCATCCCCTTAAACTTAAGTTTGGCCCCAGGATATGGGGTTGCCAGGGCCCTGAGTGGCTTGGGAGGGGGGCCTCACTCACGCCTCCTACTCATTAACAAAAATTATCTCTCCTTGGGGCCCTGACCCACCCCGGTGGCCTATTTTAATTATAGTTTAAACTGCAAACAGCTTTTTATTTTTTAAAAATAAAAAAGCAGCGAATCCTCTGGAGTCCCATGAGATCTAGGCTTTATAAAAAATAAATAAAGATTTTGGCACTGAGAGGATTCCTCTGGGACCCCCCCTCACCAGGCCTATGGGGGCAGAGTATCCCTACCCAGCGCCCATATTTTTGGTATTTTAAATAACACTCAGGACAGGGGACCTAGTCCTCAAGTTCTCTAATGGAAAGCCTGCAGCATTGTTCTTGATGTTGCAGGCAGCCACTCAGAGTGCTCGCTTGAGAGGGATTGTGTCTCCTGTGGGAGCAAGTTGGCCCAAAGGAAAGAAAGGTCCCCATGACAATCAGATTGCTCTATTTTTAAAATTGAGTTTGAGGGACTCTTGTGGGAGTCCCTGCAACCGAACCGTCCAGATATACAAATATTTTTTAGACTTAATATCTAAAAATACTACTGAATGGATTTACACTAAATTGCAAAAAGCATGCTTTCTTGACCAAGTTCTAGCTTCCTGTCGAATTTGGTGTAATTCAGTTCAGAAATGTTAGCGATATCGCTTACCCAAAAAGCCTATGGAAAATGCATGGGGATTTTGCATTTTTTCCCCCCTAACCCCCCACCCATTAGCTTGACGGACCACACCAAAACTTTCCATTCACAAACAAGATAAAAAAGAGAAACTTTTTTGAAAATTTTGTGGAGATTTGTCAAATGACTCCAAAGTTATTAGCAAAACAGAAAAGGCATTTCCTATGGAAACGCTGGTACTAACTATAACTATCAAGTGGTGAATGCCACTGGGTTATATATGTATATATATATATATATGTACGCTCCAAGGTTGCCCAGCTAGCAGGGACGCACTCTGGGATCAGCAATGCCACATGGACTCTGTAGCACACGGAATGCAGCCTGACGCGTTTGGGCATGAATTAGTGATTATGGGTTGATGGCACCTATTTAGGTTGGATTCGCGCCACACTACTAATACCACAATGCTGTGGGAGACTGCTGGAACTGCTCAATGAGTGGGAGCCTATCAGGAGGCAGCACATTTGAATAAAGGTGTGGCGCTTGATGCCATTACACACATAAGAACGGCCTCTGAAGAAGATTGTTTGAAACGCGTCAGGCTGCATTCCGTGTGCTACGGAGTCCATGTGGCATTGCAGATCCCAGAGTGCGTCCGTGCTAGCTGGGCAACCTTGGAGCTTACATTTATACGCGGCAGGCCATGCCGCGAGGGATGAACCACCGCGAGTACGGCAGCGGGTCGGTGAGCTGGGAATCATGCTCAATTTGCAACGAGGGGACAGCGCCGAAATGAGTGACTCCAAAACTCATGGAGCCCATCCAGGGCATGAATTAGTGATTATGGGTTGATGGCACCTATTTAGGTTGGATTAGCGCCACACTACTAATACCACAATGCTGTGGGAGACTGCTGGAACTGCTCAATGAGTGAGAGCCTATCAGGAGGCAGCACATTTGAATAAAGGTGTGGCGCTTGATGCCATTACACACATAAGAACGGCCTCCGAAGAAGATTGTTTGAAACGCATCAGGCTGCATTCCGTGTGCTACGGAGTCCATGTGGCATTGCTGATCCCAGAATGCGTCCCTGCTAGCTGGGCAACCTTGGAGCTTACATATATATATATGTGTGTGTGTATTTATAGCTATAGCAATAGATATTGATACATATGTAAAGATATAAATGCATACCGTGGTATTACCAAAGTGAACATACTAACTCATATCTATTAAATCCTCTTTGGTAACTCTCTCATTGTGGATGCCATTAAGCCTACCAACTAACTTTATTTTTCTTTCACCACATTGTTCTTATGTGAAAAATATGAAGTCCAAGCATTTTCTCAAATAAAATGCTGGATTAGACATAGTTACAGGTATCGGAACAATTGTTTCCGAAATGTTGTGATACAGACAAAACCAGGAAGTGATGTGTTGATGTTAAAATTTAGCTGTTTCTCTTCCATGTTTACATACGGGACACAACATCAAAGGCAGTAAGGCAGAACTTGCTTTGCTAATTCTGTAAAAAATACTCCCAGTGCGGTCACTATTTATGTCAATGTTGCCAGAATTTACTCTTTTCTTTTGTAGTCTTTGTTAAAAGGGGCAGAGCGCTCAACTTGTCCCTGACCTGGCACCAGGCATCGCCATTCTCTGCATTCTAGGACTTGTAATTTTATTTTTTTCCATTACAAATTCAGGGCAACACATCTCATAGTGCAAAGATAGAAATAGGACTGGGTGAGCTACTCATGCTTGATTGTGGATAACAGGAGATTTCTGAAAGAAAGTGTAGTAGCCAGCAAAATTTGTATGTTTTGGTACTCGATTTTGGTAGCAAAACATTAAAAATTCACATTTCAAATCACTATTTGGAAGGGACACGCTAAACACACCCCTTCCAAAGCCTGATTTGTTACATAGTTGCAAACCAAAATTGCATAACTGAATCACAATTTGGGTTTGATACATTTAAAAAAAAGCCATTTTTGGTTGCAAATAGTCCAATTTTGCGACTGCAAAAAGCCTTAGACCGTGTGACACAAAATGAGTTACCTTTAATTATTATTGGTGACTTGTGAAATCATTTTGTCCACATGTAAATGAATTCTGATGATGAAACTCGCCTATATTTAAGAACATTTTGACTACTTTAAGTAGAGAGTATACTCTACCGCATGATATAAAAAAAAAGTATGAAGTATGTCAATGAGAGCAGTCACATGTTGCAGCAAATACTCAATAGAACCTGCAGTACGTATGGGTCAAAAAACATATTTTGATTAAGCTACAGTACAATTCCCTAAAACCTACAATTCGAACGGGAATGTTAAATAAAGAAAGACTATGAATTAAAACTAACAAGTCCAATTGATCCCAGCACATATGGCCCAGAGTACTCGCACAGGACGTTTATGCAACAACTTTGTACTGCATGTCTACACCAATATGCTGAGAGACACCATGTCATTGGATTATGGAAAGTTTCAAAAACTGCAATACGAAACATTGTATGCACATCACTTGATGCCCTTACAACAAAGTGTGCGCGGGAAGGAAGATGCACACACTCAAATGAATACGTGAATACTGGGTGCTAAAAGGGAATGAAACAGCTGAGACATCCTTAGCACAACTTCATACAGACTTGGGGGCATAATGAATATGAATTTAAATGGTTTGTTTTACTGAAAGTACAAAGAAACCTTAGAAAGGAAGATCATCTTCCTTCTTCCGAGGCCTACAGGTCCACTTGAGCTGGACATATGGACCAATGGTCAAAGCACTGAGTACATGGCTACCGCATCTCACCAAGTCACCTTCTGTTCAAGTGCCACACTGTGGGAAAATACACATACTTTGTGTTGCCCACCCACCTCCCCCAGCGCCACCCCCTGTATCGAGGTACTTTGGTACTTTTAACCTAATACAGTCCTTCCAAGGAGATGCCAAATGAAGCCCAGAAGATCTTCCATACAGTTCTTAAAATGCTTTGCACACATTGCAGGGGCACCAGCTCAAGGCCAGTCTCAAGCTGCAGGAATTCAACACTGCCTCCGCTGGACTACCAATGTACTCATACCTAACAGTGTTCCCCTAGGAATCATTCAATCTGTGACTGATACATGATGTGTGATACAATGTGACAAATACTCATACATGACACATGCAATCAATGCAATTTCGATGGTGATCGAACGTTTATATTCAAGTATCGTAACAAGAGTCCAATGGATAGTCAAAATAGTCAAAACAATGCAAGTGTTCTAAGTGATGGCCCAGTGCAAGTGAAAATAAGTGAGCCACATAATAACAAACATATATTTCATTAACAATATTTACAATATGTACAAAAGGTCCCCACCCATAGGATGAAATGACTTCTTAAAAACAAGCATTGGCATAGCCAATAGGTCTCGCCTTTGGGACCTTATAAGTGTTTAGCCATGCAGCACATTATCCTGTTAATAATTCGGCCACACAATTTTACGCCCCAGAAGTTTTTAAGCTTGGAATGCTGTTTGCATTCTTTTTTTTAAATTGCAAATAACGGATGCTTTAACATTGTGTTGTAAACTATGGAGCAAGGTAAAAATTAAAGTTTGAGCTGCTAGGTATCCACACTTTTAAATAACACTTTAAACATGCCACAGCTATTTATTTTCCACTGCCTAGGGATGGTGGTACAGTGTTAACACAGAATTCGTTCTGTAGCCTACTACCTCCGTAAAAGTAGAAGTTCTGCATTACTGTCAGTACTCAGGAGCCCTGAAAACAAGCACTTCTCCTCCACTCTCCAGACGTCACAAACAAGATATAATGCCATCGTCTGGGAGTTTATCGACATTTGTCGTTTGAAACCTGTTAAGTTATAAAAAACACAAAAGCAACTCACCACATCCGATTTGAAACACTTAAAATTGCACCACTGTTTCTGGCGTATATCGACTTAGAAGAGATTGGGAATATTGCCTTGCTTGTACACCCATGAGACCAAATGATATTACAGAGACTGCTGCATTAAGAGTGCCTGTTAGTACATAGTTGATGAATGTTTTGCATGTGCTGTGCAGAAATGAATAAAAATACATGATGTCCGAGAGTTTGACGGGATGTATGTGGGAGTAACATACCAACATTCCACCAAGTTATACAGCTGCGGGGAGATTAGATGAAGGACTGCAGATATTCCAAACACACTTGGTGGGTGCTTGCAGGTATAAATAAAAGTGCACAATGTCCAGGAATTCGATGGCAGGGGGGAAGGATTGTATGCAGTAGTAAGACGCTAACATTCCACCAAGTTATACAGCTGCGGGGAGATTAGATAAAGGTCTGAAGATTTCAAAAACACTTCGCGGGGGCTTTCAGGTATAAATAAAAATGCACGATGTCCAGGAGTTCAATGGCGGGGGGAAGGGTTATATGCAGGAGTAAGACGCTAATATTCCACCAAGTTATACAGCTGCATACAGCTGCGGAGAGATTAGATGAAGGAATGAAGATATTCCAAACACACTTGGTTGTTTGCAGGTATAAATAAAAATGCACGATGTCCAGGAGTTCGATGGCGGGGGGAAGGGTTGTATGCAGTAGTAAGACGCTAACATTCCACCAAGTTCGACAGCTGCGGGAAGATTAGATAAAGGTCTGAAGACATGGCCAAATCATTTTGTTGCTGTTGTGCTGGTCAGTTAACCAAGGGTGTTTTTGCACCATACAGAGACAGCTAGCGTAAGAGTGCCTGTGAGTGCCTTGCTGATGAATGTCCTAGTTACAAAGAACAGACAGAGACTGCTGCTTTAAGAGTGCCTGTTAGTGCCTCAGAAACATAGCTTATTTTATGCGGCTTATCTCAGCTGCTGGGAAGGCTTCCACTTCTTCTCCTACGGACACTGAAGTGGCTGTTAAATGTGTACGGCTCCCTGGAATTCAAGTTATGTAAATGGCGACCGTGAAGGCGCGCCATAGTGATTAAATAAAATTAAAAAACATGCAATCAGGCGCCACGGTAGGCCGCACAAACACAAAAGTTAACTAGAACGGGTCTGAGGAGGTGATAAAAGAGGGAGCCGCGGATGTGAAAGTTAAGGCAGTGGTGATGGAGTGATAAAAGAAGGGGCAGTGACTGCCCCATAAAAGAGTATGAAACCTAAGGCATGTGGTGATGAAGGGATAAAAGAATGAGTGGCGGCTTTCCCATGTGAGTGATAAAAGGAGGAGTCACGGCTGTCCATTAGAGAACACGGGGAGGTTTGCGCCATGGAAAAGCACTCTGACCGGGTAAGACTTACTGAGAGAGAGGAGAGTTGGCGCGAGTGTCGGCCGAGGCGTGTCCCGCACTAAGGAAGGAAGGCACCAAACCGCATAATCCTCAGCGCTCCTCCAGCGCGGGAAGTCTCTGTCAGAGGTCAGAGTGCGACTAAAGAAAGTACTGGTGATGGGTTCAGAAAATGTAACTGCCAGCACCAGTAGAACCCAGGGCGCAAACGCGTTGAAGGCAGACGGCGCTATGTATCAATCCAAGGCGCTACATCATGGCACAACATTGCTGTTAGACCGTGCTTGTAGCAGACCTGAGAAGTAGGGACCGCAGGCGCCTTGGGGGGGCTAAAAGTCTAGGGACTCTGGGGCGCCATCCGGCGGGAAGCCATGGAGAGTTAAAGTAGCGCACTGCAGGCAGTGAGAAGAGGTCTCAGTCAGAGCAGCAGGGAGAAAGTTAAAGCGAATGCACTATAAACAGCGCGTGCCACTTAGTCGACGAGGTGAGCCGGTGAGTGGTGCCGTGCGCTTGGGAGAGCAGTCTGCTCATTTTCAAGCACTGCACTCGTGCTTGTGGCGCGCCGCTGCTCGCTCCCGCAAGGTGGATGCCGCCACAAGCAAGAGTGTGTGCTTTAAAATGAGCAGAGCGACGGCTAAAGGCCCTCCTATTCAGCGCATGCGCGCTGCGTAGGTGAGACCTAAACAGTGATACAGACATTTGGGTTTGAAGAGTCCAACAAACAAAGATATGGGTGGAACCCAATATGTAAACGTTTCGACCCCTCAACCTGATTTACATGGGGTCTTCATCAGGACATCAAAAAAGGTAGTACCCTGACCATAATAATCTGGTCAGTTTTTAGGTCGCGTGCCTAGCGTTGCAGTGCGCAGAACTGCTCGCGCAGCGACAGACTTCTTGTAGGGGGTTGCAAAACGAACCTAGGAATCGCACACGCTCGTGCGTGTGCTTTTACTTTTGTGCCACGCTACTGGCCTTTGCGTGCGTCTTTTCATCAAAGACAGCACACAATTGGCCAAAGGTGGGCACATTGCTCCGCCCATGGCTTATTGGTGTCGGTTACCCGCAGGTCCGACATCTGTTTGCAATTATCGTGCACAGAGGCGTACGCGATAATTGAAAACAGATTGCTCGGTGTGGTGCGCGTGCGCACCACTCGTGTGCTTAGCTGTGATTTTCCAGCTAATGCTGACATGCTCTCCCATCTTCTAACATAGCGCCCTGCTTTATGTGGAAGTCGCCTACGCTGCAACCAAAAGGGGCATTTATATTTCTCTAATTGGAATGTTTTTTTTTTAAATTAAGTAGCTATTGCAGCACAAAGCAACAGTAGAGACAAATAAAAATGCGGTAAATTACCAAGAGGTTGCTCCTGTTTTCTCTGCGCCCCCCCTTTATTGAGGCTTTCTTGCTCCCTCCCCCGCACCTAGGCTTTGCCTTCCAGCCGCTCCCAAAAACCAGCTCCCCTGTTGCCGTAAGTGTAAAGAGCGGTTGAAAAACAAATGTAATCGTGCATCTACGGCCGTAGAAAACTTACAAATGGGAAGCTGTTAGGAAATTGCTACACATGTAGAACATGGAATGGTTGCGATATTGAAGTTAAATGAAGGGATAGTTTGTTTAATCCTTATTGCACATAGCCTTGTTGGTATAGCACGCACTGGCATCCACATGAATGTCCCCCTGTGCTGTGTTGTACTTCTGGGGTTATGCCAAAGCAATGCGTCACCAGGTATGCGAGTTGTGTGCTGTGTACGATTTGCCTTCATGTTTGCATGCTGAGCAGTGCGTGCCTGTGGGTGGGTGGCATACTATGTTCTGGACCAAGACATACTGATGTGCTGCATCATGTTTGGTAGTTGTTGCATACCTACCATGCTGAGGTGCTTTGTGGAGTGCAGCCCACACTGCTGATGATGCACAGCTGCACATGCCAATGTATGTTGAGCCATGGTTCGGACGCCCACTGCATCGTGTTGTCTCAAAACAATGCCAATGTTGTAGCCATGGTCAGTGTCGCCTCCCGCACCGTCTCAAGTTGCTTGACCCTCTCTTTTAATACACTAGTGTCTATTTATCTCACACCTGCAGGTTCTTGCCTTCACCCTTTGTGAAAGCTTGTCTTTCCCTCTCTTGCCCTTAGTAAATATTTGTTGCGGAAAAAAAGCGCCGGTGGCAGCCACCGGCGCAAATTAAGCACTGGTTCCGTTCGCATATCGTTAGCAGTTATACAGATGAGGCAGACTCTGCCGGTTCCTGCACAAGTGCCCTCCTTTGATGCGCCTTCGATCGCTACCTCTGCTTTCCTGCCCTGTCATGCCCGGTGACGCCTCGCCAGCTGTGGCCTGTGGTTGTTGCGCGAGCTGAAAACCCCGACAGGCAGTGGTGAGAATTTTCTAGCACTCCCGTGGTTTATTTTTGTTATGCGGTTATTTACACGCAGTTGCTTGGATGCACTGAGAATAAGCGCTTGGTGCAGGCAGCTCGAGATGAAGTATTTATTCTGTTAGAGGTACATGTACCTAGTGAGAGCCCCATTTCACCAACGGCAGGTTAAAATGCGTGAAAAGCTTCACTTTTTTGTGACTGGGGGGTCCGGCCACTTAGCACCGTGTTGTCGGCACACCGTGTTTCCAGTCGTAGAGCTTAATTTGATATCTACGGGAGATGTAGTTTTGAACTTGTTTTATATGCCGCTGCTATTCGCTTTCCCATTTGCTCGCTCGCTCGCTCCCTCCTTTCCATACAGTCTCTCCACCCTCCATTCTGTGCCAAGGCTGGTCAAAGGCAAACATTGCTATACACGGACACTGCATGTGATTTTCAAGCCACTATTAACAAGCATTTGCAATGCAGTAGGTCTTGCATTTACGCAAGTTTGAGCTATTGACGTTGCAAATAACAAGGCCTTTTATATTTATTTTCATTTTAACAACATAAATAAAAGGCATTGTCATTTACAATGCCAATAGCTTTAACTCGTGTAACTGCGAGACCTATTGCATTGCAAATGCTTGTTATTAATTACTATGTATCCTGGACAATTGAATATGATTCTTATTTGAAGGCCTGTTACGGGCTCACTGAAGTGTGTGGGTTCAGAACTCATAACAGCACGAGGGCCTCATAATGGAAGGAATGCTGTAGCCCAACATGGCATGCATTCTGACCCGTCGGTGAAAAACATCCAACTTATCCACATTCTGACTCATCTCAAATTCTATATTTTAACCCCCACTATGTACTAGATACGTATTCACAGTCCTACCAAGAGTCCAACGTTAAACTCTATTGACAACCACAAATGTTCTGTGGAGGGTACACAAATGTTTTTTCAAAATAGGACTGGTAGGACCCTTCAACCTGAGTAGAAGAAGTCATTTTTGCAAGAGTGATACAGCCTTTCCAAAGAAAAAGGCAACCTCCTTAGTTTCACCATGTTGAACATAACACTGTCAATCACAGGGCCTCATTAGAAGTCAGACAGAATGATTTCCCTTGGTGGGTTACCAGTCTGCCCTATCAAATTTTCCCCAGTGTTCCTGTACCTGGTTATCCTGGTTGTGTAAACAAAGGCCCAGATTTTACCAACCAGTAATTCTGGCTTGCAAAATTGCATTTGCATCAGACTAATGACCTTTTTCTCTGACAAGGGCAGATCATGCAATTAACCCCCTGCCAGATCTGTCGTCTCCTTCCCTACCAACCTTTCTGTCTCCGTTCACGGCTCTTACAGAGAAGCACGTCCCAACAAAGGTTTTACCACCTGCTTAAAGCAAGTGGTAAATGTGTGTTTTAAACTCCTAGAAATATGCAATACAATGTGAAATTCAGCCCAATCATTCCATATTTGCACAGTTATTCCCCATTCTTATCAGTTTAACTCATAATTGCCAAAGTTCCATGTTGAGATACAAGTCGGTAACAGTAATTCTGCCATGCTGGGACTCTATGCATTGAATTTCCCTACCTTATAATCAGGGCTGAAGTAGAAAAGACTGTTTTTGGGACACCAAAGTTTAAAAGTGTACAGTGCTGGCTTTCCTAAATGGCACTGGTGTACCCCTCTCTGCCGGAGTTGGGGACATCAACGTTTTAATGGGGTAAGAGGTTCCTTCCTCTGCCTAAGACCAGCTGACCCCAGACAGTTCACAGCCAGAAATGCCTGTTGAGCAAGGTCAGTATTGATTTGCATAGGACGAGTCTCTGTCCAGAGTGGCACAGTGGGTAAACAATTATGGGTTGGAAAGCTACCCAAAGCGATTGCCACTGGTTTACACTATTTGCAAGCATTAGTGTGTTTGATGTGGTGCCCTCAGTGATTAAGGATATGCCCAGACATGGGTCCTTTGCTTGCTGTGCCACACTATCCAAGCTGTATCTCACTGGCAGTTTTAAATGGGTAGGGATGTTGCAGGAGTTGTTGGCCCCGGAGCCTGCTTCTGGTGCAAACCTGACTCAGTGACAGAACAAGCAGCCTTTCCTTGGGTGTTCTGGGCCTGGATAACTAATGGAACGGGTGTGCCCAGACGTGGGCCCTGTGCTCTCCATGCCACTGGAGTCAAGCTAGCCTCACTGATGAGGGGTGATACCCTGAAACCGGTCCCGGGATGCTTGTTTCCCGGTCCAGGAGGACCTGGCCTGGCAGTTTGAGCTGGACTGATCCCATGGGGAGCAGAGTCAAGACTGATTTGCATATGGCTGGATCCAAACAACTGGAAAGGTATGGTGGATTTAGGCCCAGATCTCTGAACTGTGGTGAATGTTTGACATTATACAGCATTCTGTCCATCAATTGTTCTTTTTGCATCTGGATAACTAATACCAAGTGATGAGGTCTCAGGAATGATGTGCGACAGTGCCCATATCTCACTGACAAGCCCTTAACAGTTTGAAACCAGCCTGTGTTGCTTGTATTCCCTTCTGGAGGGGGCTTCACCTGGCAGTTCATGATTCACTGTTCCCATGAGGAGCAGGGTCAGTATTTGCATGCAGACCTCTGTCTAGAGTGGCACCGTGGACGAAAAATGATTGGTTAGAGAGCAAACCAGAGCGATTGCCAGTTGCTTAGACTATTTGTAGGTGTTCCTCCCATCAGTATTTGTGTGTTTAAACTGATATTATTTTATCTTCATGTTTCACTGTGTAAATGTAACTCACAACTGTTTCATCAGGTCCAAATCACACCTCAGTAGTGAGTGGTGTTTTTAATCAGGGGAATGCTCTATAGTGCTTACTACCCTTGATGAGACATCGAAGCACTTTTTGGCGAGTAGCACGCGACTATGGAACCCAAAAGGATTAGTGGTGAATTAGCATAGGGCAGTGATTCCCAAACTGTGGTCCGTGGACCCCCAGGGGTCTGTGACACATTCCCAGGGGGTCCGAAGGCAGCAGTTGTAAAAGCACTGCAAATTATTGCAGATTGTATGGATGAGGGTGCGAAGGTTGATGCTCCAAGCGAGGTCCAACTTCCATGTCATATGGATCACCAAATAGCTGAAACTCAGGAACCAGTTCGGATGGACAGGGTACCAGGTCTCATTGTCCCTGTTGCCACTGAAGGGGACCAAGAGTGGCTTTGGCCAGTTCACCTCCAGCCGCCTGTGCAAAGAATAAAAGAATGCTGTTGCCATTGAGGGCTATTCTGTCCTCCAGTACCATCCCCCAGTCAAATCCCAGTATCTGGGCATTACAGCGTATCCATGTTGCTAAGGGCTTTATGGCCACAACAAGAAACAGGGGAGGTAGGGCGCATCTTTGCCTGGTGACCCGGCAGATTGGGAATCTTTGGGAGACCACTCCGTTCACCCACACCTGTGCCTATGATTTGGCATATAAGGGTCGGACATAGGACAGGAACCTGCGTCCCAGGCCTATTTTGGCCAGCACCTCTTGTAGATATGCCTAGTATAAGGGATGAAAATTGAGGAGCATCAACGCTGTGGAACAATGTAAGTCCCTGTATCTGGCTAGGGCGAGGTGAACCCTGCGGATGCAGTGTCTGGTTCTGCATCAGAGGATAAAACTACGTTGATCTGGCTGTACCAGTGTGCTGAGCACCTGTATCAGGTACCTCGCTAGAGTTTTAGCATATATTTTATATTTTTTTTGAGTTTTATATAGATAAAACTTGACTCGAAGATATCAGGTATCAGAGCGCTTTCATTACAGATGGACACATTCATTTTTGTAAGGCGTGGGGAGATTAAGTGATTTGCCCAGAATCACAGGATGTTAAGCGTTCCCTGCCGAGACTCAAACCTGGTTCCCAGGCTTCGAGGTCGACTGCTCTAACCGAAAGGCTACATCCTCTTACCGGTTGCAGTAGTTTTTGAGCGTGAAGAATTTTCTAGATTCACATGCTGTGCACCCTTCAGCCAACCTCTATGTCAATAAGAGAGATGGACCGATAAGAGGCGCAATGATCTGGGAGCTTGCTGGGTTTTAGTAGGACCACTATAGTCTATTTCCAGTGAGAAATGGCCACAAGCTACCACCTCCAGAAAATCTCAAGAATGGCAGGTAAAATGTGTTTTCTCAGTTTGCAGAATCATTCCGTGGGAAACCCATCTGGGCCAGGGGTTTTGCCCGAGGTAAGATCCACAATGGCATCATTGAGCTCCTCTTCCATCAGGGCCTAGTCAAGATCCTCGCTTTTGGTGGGGTCAGCTTGGGCAGTCGGAGGTCCGCAATTAATAGGCTATGTTTCTCACTGGGCGGTTGAGGCCTCGCCGAGTATAGAGATTTATAGTAGTCTGCAAAGGCAGCGGACACAGCAGGGCCTGTCTCAGCACGTGTGCCTTCTAGAGTAATTACATGGGGTACTACCCTTGAAGCTGACTCTCTAGTGGTCAGCCTGTGCAGGAGTAGGCCAATTTGTCTCGCACTCATACACTCTCACGGTAGAGGCCTCCCAACATCTGCGGGCTTCATCTAGATACAGTTGTTGCAACTCAGTCCTCTCCATAGCCAGACACGGCTCAGTAGTTCCAGCAGATTGCCCCCATTGTAGGTTTCAAGACTGAGAATCGAGATCTCCAACTGCCCCATACACGACTGTGTCTCTCTGGCCTGGTCACTAATACGAGAAGGCGAGTTCCCTTGCATAGTACTTGCACACCTCTCAGAGTATCCCCGGTGAGTCCACAATTCCCTAGTTAGTATTAAGGAAAACCTCCAGGTCTGTCTCCAGGACCTGGGTGAGCGGTCAGTCAGTGAGGAACCTGGCGTTAAGGCGCCATATCTGTGAATCCCCCCCATGTCTTCCACCTGAAGGATGACCGGCATTTGGTCTGATAGACCCCTGGCAAGGATGCAAGACTCTCGCGTGTATAGGAGGTCAGCTCCTGGCAGCAGGAAGAGGTCTATACAAGAGATAGAACTGTGCGCCGCTGATGCATCCATATATTCCCATGCTGTGGGGTTCCAGTTTCGCCAGGCATCGCAGAGCCTTAAGCTCGAGGTCATGCCAGCCATTCCCCTGCCCTCTCTGGGGAACGCTTCAGGTGTTCGAATTCCCAGGATGTCATTAAAGTCAGCCCTATAATAAGCCTTTTGGCCTTGAGAGGTAGTATCAAGTCTTTAAGTGATAGCAATGAGGTGTTGTGTGTAGAATTAGATTCTGTATATAGGTTTCCCGATTTATGCCCTTATATAGGTACAATTCATATTGCCCTTATTTAGGCATAGAAAATCCAGCCCTTATTTAGGCATTGTCCATGCTAACCAAATACAGGCATGGTCTCCTACATCCGTCAATCCACGTCACAACGAGTTCTTGGAAAACCAGACTCTTAAGCCTTTAGGAATTTCCCTTGCTTGGATATTGATTTCTCCAAGAACTCATTTATTATGCATGAACATCTATTCCTTAGGGGTTCATTCATGACTTTCCGATGCCCGACTTTTACGTCAATACAGGCATTCCTAAACACCTTCAAGGTATAAATATACCTGCACTTGCCCTGGCAAACCACGGTTCCAGTACGGTCCAGTTCAACTGCCTACTTGCAGTTCGCCACGACAAGTTCGGAAGGAGATCGAGTTCCCGCCTGACGCACTGACCAGACGCTGTCATCCTCCTCAAGGAGAATCCAGCTCCAGTGTTTCTGACTTCCCTTGTGGGTTGTTAGATATCAAGCCCCGGAAAGAGATTCCAACCTCACACATTCTAAGGTATGGAGCTGACTAGAACTTAGAGAAACTTTTGGCAACTCTTGGCAAAACTAAAACTATAACTAGCTATACTTTAGAAAACAGCACCTACCTCTTACCTCGTACTACACTTAGGTTAGGTACACTGGGGTAGAACTATTTAGAAGCATCAGATGAGTATTAACATTTTAGCCTGTGTTATTTATGTATGTGTTTTATGGATGTATGTCATAGCTACAAACCATGCTATTGCAGTATTATTTTATCTTACTGCTAACCCTGTACGTATTGTACTTCGCATCCTCTTGCACGAGAAATAAGACTGTTCAATAAACCCTTTTTATTGAAAACGCCCGTCTATCTATTTCTGTGTAACTTTGTAGAAACAAAGCATGCACGATTGACTAGGTGAAACTGTTATCTATTGTTTCCACGGTTCTGAGATTGTTCCGACTCTAAGGGAAACAAAGTTGTCATGTTTATGTGGTTGGCAGAAACTAATCCCTTCTTGTATATTCGAGAAGTTTCTAGTGACCTCTGAGTTAGCTGGCACACACAAGTAATTAAGTTTAATGTACTCGATAGAGACATACTGACCTCAGTCCTATGTCAAAACTATAGTGTATATTATTCCAATGCGCAGAGCCTATCAGGGATATAGGAACTACACTACATGGCGCCCAATGGTTTGGTAAGGCACTAATTTAACACTAGATACTGAAGTAACTCAGTTGTGCTTTTCTCAGAGACCCCTACTCATAATACTCCATAAGACGTCTGGAGTGGGTTGGGATAATATCCACCATAGCTGGGTAGGACAAAAATCCACTGTATTAGCTGTTTGGTTTGTTCAACGTTGAAGGATACAGTGTTCGAAAAATATTGTGCACCTTATCTTTGTTCCCTTGAAACTTGCTCTGAAACTTTCATTAAACAATGACCTAAAATGGCACAAACACCGATCTTGGTGGAGCTGTACCCGACGATATCGCAGCAGTTTTTGATTATACAGGTTTTGATGAAACCGATGAAAATACGAAAATCATCGCTCCAAATTTAAGGAGGGCCATCACTCTAAAACTTATAAAACATGGCCTAACACCAAGAGGTGGTAGAGCAGTTTTTGTGATAGAGGCACATGAATCTCACCAGACAGAGGTATTCTATTTGTGGATAGTATTTCCAGAATCAAATCCAGTAACTAAAACGTTTCACTTCTACAAAGAAGATGAACCACCTGAGGAATATATTCCTTTCGAGGATATTGAAATTCTACTCACATACCAGGAGCATGATCTCTGGTTTAAAGGCGCCCTAAAACATTACAATCACATTACCAGGCTCAGTCCACTAGGTAGACCAGGAGTAACATGGCCGATTTGAGCCGGCTACACACCTCATCCTGACATTGAAGCAATGTCAGACGTAGAATTACTTAATCAGATACAAAATTTAATAGAATTACACAGTTAAACCACAACTGTCTGAAAGTCCTGAAAAGGACTTTACTAAAAACAATCCTACCTCTTCTAAAAAGAAGTGGGAAAATAACAAACAACATTTAAAAGAGAAAGATTCTCAATCCTGAGGTAGGTCTCCTCAAAAGGAGCCCTCTGAAAGGAGGTATAACCTCAGGAATAGGGATAATTGGAGAAAACCTGACAGGTATCAAGATACTGATACAGGTTCCTCTCGTACCTTTCAGATATCGTCACAGACATCCGAAAGAAGAGGACGGTCAGAGAACAAAGAAGAACGCGTGAAGTCCAAAGACGATCAACACGTTCAGAAAAAAAAACAAAATCTCAACTCTCCAAGAAGAAAGTAGCAGGTCTGAAGATCAGACATGCCGAGGATTCTGAGAACACAACTCAAGAATGGAGAACGGGCTCAGACAATGTTGGACAGCGCAGCAGAAGTTGCAGTAGCTCGTCAGAACCTGAAGGGGCTTCTGGAGAGAGTGGACTTGAATGAGGACATTCAAGTTGAAACTGCAGATACCAGGGTTAGTTCTCCGCATAGGTTATATGAAACAACACTCCGGATGGAGGGAGACATACCAAGAAAAGTGAAAGCACTCTTTTGGGAGCGACTTTCAAAGGGTTATGATATACTTCTAGCAGAACAGGACTGGCCACCAGAATTTGTCAGAGAGTGCCCACATGGCAAAGACATCATTATGCCAGCCTTCTCTAGCCATGTTCCAGTACATTTAAAATACACTTATGCCAGGAAATGGGCAGTGGTCCAAACCCCAGCATTATATAAAAATCATGTAGGATGGGATGAGGACTCACTTCACCACAAAATCCAGTTCAAAAATCAACCAACTGCACAAAGGCAGTACCTGGTTAAGCAAGAAGCTAAAAAACAGGTCAGGGAGATCGTAGATCAACTTAAATACCAAGGGGTGATTGAAACATGCACCTCATCAATGAACAATCCTTTGTTTCCTGTCTCCAAACTAGACAATACCTATTGTCTAGTTTTGGATTACAGACACCTAAACTCTAAAACATTTGCTGTGCAAAATGCACACAGTACAGCATTAATGAATAACATTGTGCGTAAAAAGTACAAAACCACATTGGACATTTCAAATGGTTTCTTTTGTCAAAATATTGCACCTGAAAGTAGATATTTGACTGCTTTCTCGATAATGGGGACCCAGATTCAATTTTGTCGACTCCCACAGGGGTTTAAAAACAGACCGGGGTTATTCTCAGCAAGAGTAACAAAGTTACTACAAATTTATGATGACGAGGCATTGTCATATGTCGATGATATATATCTGACAGACGATGACCTGGACAGACACTTGAACAGGTTAAACACCATTATACTGGGCTTCACCTCTGAGGCTTACAAATTCAACTTTAAAAAGTCCAGAATTGCCCATCTCAACGTCCTTTTCCTAGGATATGAACTATCAAGTGAAGGCAAAAGCCTGGCAGCCAACTTTTTAGAAAAGTGTGCGCTGTTCCATCCTCCAAAAATGCTGAAAAACTTACAGTCGATTCTAGGTTTCTTGAATTTTGGAAGAACATACACTCTAAACTACGCAGAGAGGGTTAAGCCTCTCTATGAATTAATCAAACCTGATTTCAGAGCCACAACTTGGACACAAGAACACACAGAAGTTCTTCGTTCTCTTCAAACAGACATGTTAGCAACTAAACACTTACAAACACGCATAAACATACACAACTTAGTGATCCGAATCATTCCGGGTCAACACGGATTCACCTACTTAACTTTTAACAAAGGTAAAACAATACCAATTGCATACAAATCACACTTGTATACACAAGCAGAAATTAAATTCACTTCTACAAAAAAGATTCTGACAGCAGTTCAAACCGCTGTAGCAAAAGAAAGAGCCCTAGCACAGGGGAAACACATTATGGTCATCAATGTGATGGCGTTCACGTTGAAGGGAATTCATTGGCTGATGAAGCTGCGAAAGGGGCTGTGCAAACGGCTTCCGTAGCTGCAATCACTCGTTCAAAAACAAAAATAGACAGTGAAATAATGCTGGCTGTCAATGCTTCAAGCAAAGGCAGCAGTTTAGTGTTACCTAAAAAGTTTCCACTCATATATAATTGATGCAAACAATGTTCCGTTTGCTCGAATCCCTGGAGTGGGGGATAGGGTAATACCAAACATGGAACATAGATTAGGACTAATCCTAGCAGCACATGAAGGGATCGCCTCTGCCCATGCAGGTGTTTCCGCCACAGTATCATTATAAAAACAGAGAATCTGGTGGCCAGGCATTAGGAAACAGACCAGGAATTATGTTTTCGAATGTGAAATATGCCAGAAGATGAAAGTCTCTACTGTGAAACGTCCTGCGCAGACACCCCTGTTAATTTCAGATAAACCATTAGCATGTGTTTACCTGGACCACTGCGGTCCCTTACAAAGGGATGGTAAATATAAATATATCATGGTCGCAGTGGATTCGTGTTCTGGGTTCCTATGGATGTGGCCTCAGCGCTCGGCTGACACTCGAACTGTTATAAAAGATTTGCGAGTCTTTATCGGCACATACGCAATAAGCACACTACATTCTGACCAGGGTCCTGCATTTAGCTCTCGAGCTTACAAAGAAGCCATGGCCAGTTTGGGTGTAGCATTGCGGTATTCTTCTCCATTCCATCCTGAGGGAAATTATGTTGTGGAAAGAAAAATCCGGGACATAAAGCAGTCTATAACAGCTAGGGTATTATGGGGTCCAGCGCGCACTTAACAACTTGCCAAGAAGTTCTCTAGGGGGTGTCACTCCAAATTAGGTTCTATTTGAAACTAGAATGTTGGTACCGGACCTTGATATGCAAGGCACAGTGTTGGAAAATAAGAAATTTGATATCAAAGATCATTTGGCTGTTTTACAGGACTTAAATGAACTAAGAACGAAACAAAGCAAGATGCTCCTGAAGCCAACCATCACTGGGGAAAAACCGGCCGTCCCAGCAAGGCCTGTCTGGATGCCGACGCTTGGTGATCTAGTCAGAGAAAAATCGCGGACAAGAAGGAATTTGGGCCTTCTTACAGACAACCAGTACCTGTCTTAGCAATCCATGGATCAAGAACAGTACTACTGCCGCCCCTTGCTGGTAAAAAGGAGAAAAGATTTGTATCCATCGACCTGATCAAACCACACTATGTGGCCGATACTAAGCAGTAGGCCAAGTGGACTCCAACAATGTAGTAGACACACTCCACTGGCTACAATCCAAGAGGTTCAAACTGAGAGACTTATCACCTTTGAAGATTCTGCAGTGAGAAATAAAGGACTAAGCAACAAAGCTATGGAACTTGTCCCTCTTGAGACCCAAATAACAGTTCGTCCTGATACACATGTCTACAATGAAGTAACAAGTGATCAACTGGTTCCAGCGAATTCAACAAATCCTGATACAATTCCAACCATTGACAGAACTGCCTCTGGCTATCTCATGAACTTTGATATACGTTTTCTGAAGAGCCAAGTGAACCTGAAACAACGCCAGCACAAAGAACTTTCAAAGAACAAGCAACAGACTTTTTTCATCTCCTGAAAAAGACTTATCTGGTTTCACCATGGATTGAACTATGGATTGTTTTGGGAATATTCTTCTTTCTACTTTGGTTAGCTCAGGTAATAACTCTAGGTTTGCTGATAAGTGGAAGATATATTCAAATGGACACAGCAAGTAATAGAGTGAACTTACTTCTCCAGCCACACAAATCATCCCATCGTGAAGCAAGAGACTTGTCAGCAGTGAACATCACAGCCGTTCCTATACATGATGGTATTGTTTGGGACCAAACTGAATATGACATTTTTGGCCCGTCGGAGCTTTTGAAGATTCCACATTTATTTAAGATTTCATTGAGTGACTTTATTACCTCTAGTACCTTTTCTGATGTTTGGGTCTTTGAGACTGTTAATAACATGATGTCTGATCTAGAGATGACTGCAGTATTCACAAATCATGAATATTTGGAGGGTTCATCAGACTATGAACAAATGTATTGTTATAACCACTATGTTCAGCATTTCTTGCATAAATCTGAAACACCTAGAAATGTATTTATGTATAACCAATAGCAAGATTGTCCTACACCTCCAAAGGATAGTTCGAAAACTTTTGCACTGAAATTTCCATATTTTTCAGGCTACAATTTGTCTAATCCAGAAACGATTTACTTTAAAAATGTGAACAAGACAGGAAAGAAAAATATGTTAACCAATACGAAACAGATTTATTCAGCCTTTATTGCCCAACTGTCTAGACAGGGTTTCGACTTTTGGAAAGACAACATTGAGACAAAATCTGTCTGGGGTATAAAAGATTTGCAAGTGCAGGGGGTAGAAGCTTTGTTTAGAGCCTGTATCATCCCTGAGCAAATTATGTTTTTGAATGACACTGTCCAACAAACGTCTTGCCTTGGGTTAGCCAAGATCAAAGACATGAACACACCGACCATACCTATACCTGCAAGTAAAAGCACTACACGGGGGGAGGTCGACGTACATAAAATTTTGCACAACAACAGATCAGATCCAGAATGGAAAAAATGGTTGCTCTGGCCCACATACACAAACAACTGTCAAGATCGATTCCTGAACAAAACACAGGGTTTCACTATCAATAGGCCAGACCCACGCTATGTTCAAAGACAGCATCCAGGGGTAGTAACAACATATAGTGTAGGGAAACTCTGCCTTGATTGGCTACAGAAAGCTACACTGCAGGATGTAAAACAACACTTAACTTTACTTCAAGAAGGTGCAGACCTTAGGGAATTCTTGCTAGGACCAAGAAAACCGTGTCAAAAACGGTTCATATATGCCGGTATCTATGCAGCTTATAATGAAGCATGGAAGGTTACCCAAGCAGAGACTGCAGAAAGAATACGAGAAATTGATCGTATTAATTTAGAGAAAACTCTCTCTGTAGTAGACAATGGGTTAACGACTCTGTCGTCCAGAATATATTTATTGGACAGCATTGTGGCTCCTGTCATAGACGTCATGTTGCAACATGGTTTGTCTCAGCTACGTTCTATCATGCTATTGGGCTGGACACTACAAAATTTGCGTGCAGGCTATGTGCCTTGGCGTTTAATCAACTCTATGTCACTGTTTTCAGAATTCAATCTCACTGATAAACAGATCAAACTGGCACAAAGGGGAGCAGACTACACTGTCCTGAGCATTGAAAAACTGGAAAAATTACCATTCACGGTGGCAGAAAAACCAGCTACTGAGTGGATCATACATGGTAAAATTACTCTGCCTGTT
Source organism: Triturus cristatus (assembly GCF_964204655.1). Classification (NCBI taxonomy): domain Eukaryota; kingdom Metazoa; phylum Chordata; class Amphibia; order Caudata; family Salamandridae; genus Triturus; species Triturus cristatus. The sequence continues at coordinate 1,628,178,938 of NC_140590.1, read as the reverse complement.
ACAACTTTCCATTTTCAGTATTGCCTAAAACATATACCAGCAGGCAAATATGAAAGGTTGGGTAAAGAATACATCAAGACATCTTGGGAATTACCTTACACACATGTTGGAGTGGGGAACGTGAAGTGTTTCTTAGCGGTGAAAACTGTGAACACGCACCAAGCGGTTCTCTCCTTTGCCAGGGTATTAATTTACAGGGGGCCTGCGATGGTTCCACTACAAACTTATCTTGTCACCTGCAAGGCTCACCAGCTGCAGTGATTAATCAAATTTTTGGACTACTTTCGAATGGAAGTTACCTCATGTTGAATGATCACAGCTCCTGTAGCATGTTGCCAGCTATCCCATATCTAGTAACGGTTACATCCAGGGTCACTTGCTGTATGCAAGTCTTGTTTCCACAAATAGAGACAGTCAGGGAGTCGCCTCTATGGCCTCCACTGAACATCTCTTCTATACGAATTGATACTCTAAGCAGAATGAAAGCCATTCTTTTACAGAAAACTGCCACTGACCTCGGCCAAAGAAACCTATGATCTACAAGTCGCAAGGACTTCTGCCGAGATACATACCCTTTTGTATTCAAACTGCCCTGTGCATTTCTCAGAAATGTTAGGTCGTATCTTAAACATGTCTGATACGAGTGGTTTTATACATGTATTTAAGAACGTATGTGCAGGACTGTTAGCACCTTTTCAAGCAGTCCTTGGCATATTTCCAAACTTCGTGCACTCTGTGTTTGGCGGATTGACGCTCCTTTTAGCACTCATTGCAGGGATCCTATTTTTGCTCCTACTACTACGATATGGCAAGCCAAATCACCAGCGACACCCAATTCACCATGGAGAGAGCTCTATTGGAGATAAAGTGTCGTGAGCGCATCGTCCAAATTTTGGGTTTACCTCCTCTACGAGAATTAAACACCACATGGTTTCTGTCATTCAGACCAATCTGGCAAGATTGTATCTTACCTGTTCTGCCTGCTTTGCGGTGAAGAATGTGTGCTAGACATCTGTCTAACACTCCCATCAGTCATGCCTACGGATATCGATACTCTGCTGGACCCGGTAACGGCCCATGCTGTGTGTGGTCCCCAGCGGCGACCAATCCTGATGACGGCATTCATTGAGATCTCACAGGCGCAAATTGCTACTGCTGAGGTACGAGAAGACACATCAGGCACGCAGGTAACATTTGATTCGAACATTGCTGATGCAACCAATGCTGAAGGCGATAGTTCACATCTATGTGCAGTTAATCTTCTAAACGAGGTATTCCAACTTTCACCTACAACGGTAGATGACTTTTTGTCTACAGGATTAGAAGATTTCATGTTTTCGCCAGGCCCACACACTGACTTTTGTTTCAGGCACACAGTGTTCCGATGAGACTCTGAATTTGGCCTTCGTTCTTTTCAGACAAGGGACTAACTTTGGAACTTTTTTCCTATGATTAATTTTTTTTTCCACATTTGTAGTTTTTCATTTTTTGGCACAGTAATCTGCTTATAGTAGAACTATTCATAGAGAACAGAATTCTTCGAAAATCTTCCAGGGACAATATGCCACCTTCTCACATCAACATTTGATTTGTGTTAGCCTGATATCAAATGGTTTTGGCCCATTTTCTTCTGTATTAAAGAGCCATTTCATCATGTATATATATATTTCTGGTTCATTCTTTTTAGCACTTCCAATGCACACATATGCTTAGAATGAAATATTGCTTTTAATATGTACAGCACCTTATGCATAGCAATGGTTTTGTAATGCATTTTTAGGATATATGTTTTTAGATATGTTTTAGCATGTTTTAGCTAATCATGCGATACTCTCTTTCAGATATGTTTAGTATGTTTGGGATTTGTTAATGTTGTTCATATGAAACTGGAGTGGGTGTTGTGTGTAGATTTAGATTCCGTATATAGGTTTCCCGATTTATGCCCTTATATAGGTACGATTCATATTGCCCTTATTTAGGCATAGAAAATCCAGCCCTTATTTAGGCATTGACCATGCTAACCAAATACAGGCATGGTCTCCTACATCCGTCAATCCACGTCACAACGAGTTCTTGGAAAACCAGACTCTTAAGCCTTTAGGAATTTCCCTTGCTTGGATATTGATTTCTCCAAGAACTCATTTATTATGCATGAACATCTATTCCTTAGGGGTTCATTCATGACGTTCCGATGCCCGACTTTTACGTCAATACAGGCGTTCCTAAACACCTTCAAGGTATAAATATACCTGCACTTGCCCTGGCAAACCACGGTTCCGGGACGGTCCAGTTCGACTGCCTACTTGTGGTTCGCCACGACAAGTTCAGAAGTATAGCGAGTTCCCGCCTGACGCACTGACCAGACGCTGTCATCCTCCTCGCAGAGAATCCAGCTCCAGTGTTTCTGACTCCCCTTGCGGGGTGTTAGATATGGAGTCCCGGAAAGAGATTCCAACCTCACACATTCTAAGGTATGTAGCTGACTAGAACTTAGAGAAACTTTTGGCAACTCTTGGCAAAAGCAAAACTAAAGCTAGCTATACTTTAGAAAACAGCACCTACTTCTTACCTCATACTACACTTAGGTTAGGTACAATGGGGTAGAACTATTTAGAAGCATCAGATGAGTATTCCCATTTGAAAGCCTGTGTTATTTATGTATGTATTTTATGAATGTATGTCATAGCTACAAACCATGCTATTGCAGTATTATTGTATCTTACTGCTAGCCCTGTACGTATTGTACTTTGCATGCTGTCTTACGATTGTAGCAGTTCATATCTCTTGCACGAGAAATAAGACTGTTCAATAAACCCTTTTTATTGAAAACGCCCGTCTATCTATTTCTATGTAACTCTGTAGAAACAAAGCATGCACGATTGATTGAGTGAAACTGTTATCGATTGTTTCCACGGTTCTGAGATTGTTCCGACTCTAAGGGAAACAAAGCTGTCATGTTTATGCGGTTGTCAGAAACTAATCCCTTCTTGTATATTTGAGAAGTTTCTAGTGACCTCTTAGTTAGCTGGCACACACAAGTAATTAAGTTTAATCTACTCAATAGAGACAGACTGACCTCAGTCCTATGTCAAAACTATAGTGTATATTATTCCAATGCACAGAGCCTATCGGGGATATAGGAACTACACTACAGAAGAAATAGTGAGTTGGTGGGGGGGTACATAAATGCTTAAGAGGGTATATAGTGGGCCCTACACTGATCCATATACCAGTTTGATCCTTGCCAAGGCAGCTCTGGTCTCACAGGATACCACTATTGGTGGTGAACTGTGAAGAAGAATTGCTACGCCCCTGAAGCCACGGTCAAAGCCTGCATGGTAAACTCTAGTATACCCATACTGAACCAAAAGGGTGCCACTGGTCCCCATAAGGTGTGTTTCCCGCAGTAGTACAAACTGAGGCACATACCTGCAGATACACTACAGAACTGCTCCTCGCTTAATGATGTCTAACCAGCCCATTTACGTTCCATGTCATGGTCATAAATGCCCTCATGGCGGGTCCTGTGAAGTTGTGTGTCGAGGGCAGTGAGGCATCTCATTGGTACCCTGGGGTCTAAGCCACTTCTTAACAAACTCTATGGTAAAGGTGGGGTCTGCGGCAAAAATGTCCTGAGTCTGTGATCACCATGTTCTGGAGCCGCTTCCCCTTGGGGTCCGCGGGCTGGGCTGAACGGCCACGGCGGCGGCCGGTTTTAACGTAGGGGGCACTGCTTGGTCAACCATTTCCAAGTCTCAACTGGAGTATCAAAGAATTGTGATATGTCCTCAACGATGACCCTCATCTGCGCCACAAAGAGAAGCATATATTGTAACCACATGGTTTTAAGTTTTTGTTTCACTTGGTCATACGATTTGCGTTTGGCCTGGACCTGCCTGGTGCAATCTGGGAACACCTATGAATACTAATCTTAGGGTGTGCCACACTCACTGAATCCCAATCTTTTGAAGGGATACACCCAGAATCTGAGTCTTAGAGGCTGTCACACTCACTGAAGACCAACCTAAGATGGAGAATCATCGTCTATATAATAATCTTAGGCAGTGCCAGGCTCACTGAAGACCAATTCTAGGTAGTCTGCCACTCACTAAATAAAAAATGTAGGCAGTGCCACGCTCATTGAACCCAGACCTTAGGGAGTGCCACGTCCATTGAATCCCAGGTTTAGGGGGTGTCCCGCTCATGGATTTCTAATCAAGGGACATGCTCCGCTCGCTAGATTCAAATCTTAGCAAGATTAGCAACATTTGAATATTAGGGAACACCAAATTGCTGAATAGCAAATAATAGGTACTTCCCAGCTCGCTTTATACTCTGTTTACAGTCACACATTTGATGGCTTTCAATTGCAGGGAGTGTCCATTTTCTGAAACCCAATTTGAGTGACTGTATATCAGTCTGATGGAGTACTTCACTCTCTAAATGCCATTTTAGGGCATGCTCGAGTCACTGAATCTCAACTTACAACAGGGGCCAACTCAATGGAAGTATTCCATTTGCGCAATACATCTATAAGGGAGTGATCCACTCACTGAATCTCAATCTGATAAAGTTCTCACTTGTATATCACAATCTTAGAAAATGCTCCATTCATAGAAGCCCAATTTTAGGCAAAACCAAAATCACTGAAAGTCAGTCATTGGGAATGTCTCATTCACTGAACCCTAATATCCCAGTCTTTAGAGATACATCACTCATTTCTTGAATTTAAACACCGGTGAGTGTTTCACTTGCTGAATCTCATGCATATAGAATACCTCACTATGTGAATTCCATCATGGAGTCCCTGCACAGTGATAACCAACTTAAGGCACTATCCCGCTCTCTAAATCCCAGATTGAATCCTAAAGTTACACATTGCCTGATTCAATCACTGAATCCCATCTAGAAGTAGAACCCATCACACTAATTGAATCTCAACCTAAGAAAAAAAATAACTCACTGAATCCGACCCTTGAGACATACCTTGCTTACTCTCTAAAGTCCAGCTGTATGGAAAGCTTCACTAATCCCAGCTTTAGGGAGTGCCTCACTCCCCTTATCACAATCTTGGGATAGGATACCTCACTGTTAGAAGGTGGTTCTGACCATCTGAGCTGCCAGGATTTTTCGCTTTTTGAACACCTAATTTTTGAGCTTCTACTGTGGGAGAGCCTCATAAGCTGTGACTCACCCATAGTGAACTCATTATGAAACAGACTGCATGTGGATTTCACTGGTGCCCGCCTTGTAAAAGAAGGCCGCTGCGCTGCAGCCAGGGTAAGAAGCACCGAACCGGTTACATGTAGACACATGTGTACACACGTGTGCACCCGTGTAAGGGCTGCGCAGGGGAGATTCCTGTCGTGCGCAGCCCAGGAGCAGGTACAGATAGAATGGTGTGGCAGGAATTATGCAGAGTTGGGTGGTGACATGGAATAGGCTTTATAATGTGGGGAGACACATGTATGGGAAGGTCAGTGTGCTTTACTGTCCCACTGTAGGAACACTCCATTAGTCTCCTATGAAGACAGGGACCACATGGGGTAGTTTCACTTCCCTAGGGCCTACAAATTCCAGACACGCACCAAAGTAAACTGTAAGTTGTGTAAAAAGAAGTATTCTGCTGAGTCCAAAGCCATATCTCTACCTCTTATGGGCCATCCAGAATTGTCATATTCCTCTGACTCAGCTCATAACCAGAGCCTGGCTGGGTGTGACCCTGCCAGGCTGAATTAATTACCTTCCTCCCCAAGCTGTAGCATCAGAGGCCTAGCCCTTCACTGCAAGCATTCCAAGGGCGAAGGTCTTTTCTCCAGGAGGGACAAATGGGGGTGAAGCTGCAGGTTATCCATCAGCAGCTGTCACCCGGTGCCAGGCACCATGACTGCTCTGCTTGGGCCATGAAGTCAGCAAGGGGGAAAGGGGGCTTTTTAGAGACCATGTGGCATGGGACGCCTGGACGAAGCCATTTAGAAGTATCCCAGAGGCCTGTGCAGGAAGGAGGGAGCAGGGGCAGAGAGGTGATGTGTCGCTGCAGGATAGGGCAGAAGTGCCTTCCTGCCAGCCCCTCCAAATTCTTTTAAAAGGTCTTGCACAGGAAGAGGAGCTCTGTCTGGGATGTGGTCTTGCTGAGGAAGACTGGTGCTGGAGACTGGCGCCATGGGCAATTCGAAGGAGGAACTCCCTGACTGTCCCATGAATCTGGACTGCGCCTTTGATGGAGTCATTCTCTTGGAGGCAAGAAGGGTGGTGAAAAGTGCTCCAGGTGGCTAGGGCTGGCAAACAGGAGCAGGAAGAGGCCAAGATGGAGAAAATAAGTCCCCTGGGGGCTGAGATATGCCCCCCCAGACGGTAGGCAACTTTTGACCTCTAATGAGACCGACGACGAAGCGCATGGGGCTCCGCCGCCGGTCTTGGATGTGCCTCTTGGGTGGGTCAGGTCTGGGGGCTGCCCCCAGAAGAAAGCAAAGTCAGGGAGCGCCGTCATGCTCCCCATGAAGTGGCCTGCATGGGTGCCAGGAGCCCACCCTGGGCCCCGATGAAAACGGAGGCAGGGGAGCGCTGTTGTGCCCCCCTGGAAATGGTGAGAGGGGCCCTGGACCCCCAACTCCGGGCCCCGCAGAAGTCGGGGAGTGCCGTTGCGCCCCCATGAAAAGAGAAGTCGGGGAGCACCATGGCACCCCCCGTGAAGAACCTAGAGGGGCCCAGGACCCCCAACTCTGGGCCCCGACAAAGGCAGAAGTCGGGGAGTGTCGTCATGCTCCCTGTGAAGATTTCCCTGGGGGCCCAGGCTCCCCAATGTGAGGGGAGAAGGGGGGGTGCCGCCGCACTCCCCCGCAGCAAGAGGAAGGAGGGGGGAGTGCAGCTGCACTACCCGAGGTCCCGCCCGCCCAACCGGCAGCATCATCTGTGTCTGCCCACAGGAGCGGGCAGACCATAATGAAGAGCCGGCTCCCGCAGCAGCACACGAGGGTGCTGGCCAGTCGGGGAGCCGCCGAGAGCAGCCAAGGGTGGGCTCCCCGAGCTGCTCTCTAAACTCACCTGGATGCGGGGTGCCCGGGTGGGACTGGGCCACCAGAGAAGTGGAGACGCGGGGGGGCTGCCAACGAGGCAGCACAGCTCTCCCCAGAGCAGCGGGAGAGCCGCTGCTCTAAAATTCATGTGCTGGAGAAAGCGCGCCCAATTATGCCTTGCAGGGCCTGGGAAAGCATGCAGAGAAAACCGTCTGTATTTCTGTGTGACGTGGCCACAGGAGGACGGGATCACCGCCAGTTGGTTGTAAAGGTGCAAGGGGACCCGCAGGAGCAATGCAGACTCCCCCAGCACGAAAATGGAAAGTCCCCACCCTTAGTCACTGGTGGACTTAAAGGAAAGAACCCCTCAAGGGTTATCCATGTTGTGCCTATCTAATGCTGGAACTTTTGTTCTGCAGCTGGGAGCTGAAGCTTAGGACTGCACTGAAGTGAGCAAGGTTAAACATGGATTGACACTGAAGTGATACCCCCTAGAGGTGAAAAATTGTAATTGACAGGTGGTGCATTTACGAATGGTGTTCCTTTTAGGGACTGGAAGT
>NC_140590.1:1627438862-1627443862 GCF_964204655.1 Triturus cristatus | reverse complement strand
TGATGTCAATTTTGACATCTAGGTATTCTGCCACTGTACTGCTGACATGTCCCGTGAGAACAATATTGCTGGAATTCTGATTCAGACATTGGATAAAATCTAGTGCTTCGTCTTCATCACCATCCCAGACAATAAAAAGATCATCAATATAGCGCATCCATCTAATGACATGCGCAAAATGATGGGCAAGTTCTTGCTTGGCCAGTATGTTCTCCTCCCAGTAACCCATAAATAAGTTGGCAAAGCTGGGGGCAAAGCAAGATCCCATCGCGGTACCTGTTGTTTGTCTGTGGAGTGTGCCATCAAATAGAAAAATGTTGTTGGAGAGACAGAATTCTATCATCCCCAACAGCATCCTGCTATGTTCCCTGAGTCTGAGAGGTCTTTCGTTGAGGAAATGTTCACAGGCCCTCAATCCTTGTCTGTGATCGATAATCGTATAGAGGGATTGTACATCAAGTGTGATGAGAAAAAATTTCTCCTCCCACTGGATGTCTTGGATCTTGGTAAGAAAATCTTTTGTGTCCCTCACATAGCTGGGAAGTGCCATAACATACTCCCTAAGGAAATGGTCCACGTATTTCAAGACATGTTCCGTTACACTCCCTCTCGATGACACGATGGGGCGTCCCGGGGGATCTATAGGATTTTTGTGTAGCTTGGGCAGAAGGTATAGTACTGGGAGCACAGGATGATCGTTTTTGAGGTATCTGTACTCCTCCCATTCTAAGATCCCTTTGTCTTTCCATACAAGAAGTTTGTCCCATAGATCGATGATGCTGAGATTGTATGTTTCCATGGAAACAGAGACATAACTCCTGGAATCATTCAGCTGTCTAAGAGCTTCCGCTACATACTTGTCCCGACTGAGAATGACAACGTTGCCGCCCTTATCAGCAGGGCGTACTACCACACTGGAGTCATTGGCAAGTTCAAGGAGAGCCTGCCTCTGACCAAAGGATAAGTTGTTACATTTGGTGTTGTTTTTCTTTTTCTTAATTCTGTAAGTACATAGGGCTTTGGCAACACAGTATTGCTATATATATACACACATATATATATATACACATATATATATATACATATATATATATATACATTACCTACTGGCGGTCGCCAGTAGGTAGTTATAGTTAGGACCCCTTTTCCATAGGAAATCCGCAACATTCTATTTTGAATAACTTTGGCGCCGGTCGATGAATCCTCGCGAATTTCTCAAAATAGGTGGGGCGCTACGCTCCGCTCCTTCCCTGAAAGTCTCGGGGGGATACGTCAAGCGGGGGCTGAGATAAAAGGGGGGTCCCAAAACGCGTTTTTCCCATGCATTTTTCCATAGGACCTTTAGAACGAGCTACAGCCCGAACGGCTGAACAGAATTACTAGAAATTTGGCAGAGAGGTAGTCCCTATGTCAAGGAAGTGCCTTTTGTAGGTTTGGTGTAAATCTGTTCAGTAGATTCTGAGAAAATAGCCTTTAAATCAATATATATATCTGAGCCCGCTTACGGTACGCTTACCGTACGCTTACGGTAAGCTTACGGTATGCGTACGGTGGCGTGCGCGAGCGCGATTCTGATTGGCTGTTAGATCTTAGTAAACATTCGAATCGGCCGAAACCAGGAAGCGGCGGCCGCCATTTTGTGTGTTTCACTCAGAAAAAAAAGAGTGAAAACAAGAAAAGGGGGCAATGAGGAGAGTTACAGACCCCCTTACATTTGTGAGGGGGTCAAAGAAGGACTGTAAAGTACAAAGAAAACATTTATTGATTTTTTTAAAAAATCACGGGGTACGCGTACGGTAAGCTTACGGTAAGCGTACGGTAGAAAAAAAAAATAAAAAAATAAATGAAATTCAGATTTAAGTGTTTAGATATTAGGGGGCTCTAAAAAGAGCCGTTGTGTTTATGGAATGATTTTTTAGTGGTACCTACAAGTAAGTACCGATGCAGAGTCTAAGGTTCAAGAGGAAGACTCTGTTCCCTTTATCATTGAAGTGCACACCATCTCCTCTATAAATGTCTTGCATGTCAAAACGCAAGTTGTTGTGGTAAATGGCACCCATACCATAGTCACGGAGGAAAGCAGAAACAGATTTGTTGACGTGCTTTCTTGCTTTGTCAATCTGCGGACAGAAATGATTGGACCAGTTCCATTTTTGCCTTTGGCATATGTTAGAAAACACAAAGGCAGTTTTAGGGAAAAGTGAAAACAGTTGTGCAAAGGTCTCCTTCATAAGCATTTCCAGACCTACCCCAGTCAAAGTGCCAAGGTCATTGCCACCACAGTGCACTATTGTGAGGTCAGGGTGTTGGATTTGCATGAAGGATTTCACCAATGGCATCAATTGGTGCCACTTTAACCCTCTCTGACCAATCCATTTAATGTCTACATTTGGTAAAGCAAGGTCTCTCACCATATCTGTTTTCTCTGCAAACTTTTCACTCCAGAAGACATAGCTGTGCCCTACAATCCACACTGTGAACATCTTCAAAGGAGAACTGGATGCACTCAGGAGGTGTATTTCAGTAGAATGGTAAAAAGAAATGAAAGACAGTTTGGAAATGGAGGCATACATATTTTTTTTATAAAAAAAAGAACTGATTGGCTGTTTCATACCATTCTACACTAAAAACTAGGCTGTATGTGTAAAATAATAGAAGCATGTTTTGTATTGGTACAGAAAAATGTGTTACCAAAGAACAGTACTATGGATTTGCTGTTAGGTTTGAAAAGTCAAGCACTCCTGCTCTTTGGAAATGAAACATTGTGTGGTGAACTTCTGCCCTACATCATCCTTGTGATAGAGTGGCAGACCTCCTCTTCCCCTAATATAACCTTTGATACACACAATCAAAAATAGAAATTAAAATTTTAAAAACAATGGACATACCAATACCAGTTACAACAACCTATACAGTAATTCTAAGATCCAAATACACATCCACTCATTCACCAACAGTCCTATACAGTCACTCATACATGTACTCACTCATCATATGTACTCATACACGTATACATCCTGTTACACAATGCCACTCATCCATAGAGGTACTCACACACATAGTTAGTCATGCTAATAAAGAATCAAACATACATTTACTTGCATATACAGTTATACACACACCACCACACTTACTTCTACGGAAACTTACATATACTTAGTCTTTTAAACAATCACTTATAGAAACACATACTTATTCATACAGGAACTCTTTCAATCTCTCACTCTCACATATACTCACATATATACACCAATAGTCACATATACTAGTTTAAAACATATGTAGTTACACATAAAGACACTATTGAGACAGTCATTCACTCACTAACACACCCATACATACACTCATCCACCCATACAGTCCTGCACACATGCTGTCTTCAACACATACAAACAATGAGTCACTCATTCATGCACCCATGCACTACGTAATACCCCTCACCGAACCAGACACTCACACTCATACTGATACTCAAAAAACCAACTAATAACCTATTTAGACACTCATGTAGCTACACACCAACCCATGCAGCCACTTATACACAAAGTGAGAGACTGATACAGATATTTACATATTTAAACATTACTCACTAAGCCATGTATTTACTAAGATACACTTAATCAGTCAGTAATACAATCAATTTTTCAAAAACAATTCATCCATTTAGACACTTATATACCCATTTATTCTTCCATCGACCTTGAGATATACATATATAAAACATATTTAATTTTCAGAAAAACGCACATTCACTGGATGATGTCATCAGTGATGTCATCAGTGATGTCATTTGAGATGTCATCAGTGATGTCATGAGTGATGTCACTGACCATGTCATGAGTGATGTAATATGTGACGTCATCAGCAGTGCATTGCGGGCGCGCGAGTTATAGTTAGCTGAACTAACTATAACGGGGCAATTTCAATGGTTTTTTACGAGTAAAATGTCCAGTTAACTATAACATGTGTGAAACCTATGGTTTTTTTCACTGAATTTCTAAGGTTTTTTAAATGCTAATTTCTAACTATAACGTGTGTGAAACCTATGGTTTTTTCTGTGAATATATATATATATACATACATATATATATACATATATATATATACATACATATATATATACATATATATACATACATACATATACATACATACATATATATACATACATATATATACATACATATATATACATACATACATATATACATATATATATACACATACATTACCTACTGGCGGTCGCCAGTAGGTAGTTATAGTTAGGACCCTGTTTCCATAGGAAAACCGCAACATTCTATTTTGAATAACTTTGGCGCCGGTCGACGAATCCTCGCGAAATTTTCAAAACTAATGGGGCGCTCCGCTCCGCTCCTACCCTGAAAGTCTCGGGGGGATTCGTCAAGCGGGGGCTGAGATAAAAGGGGGGTCCCAAAACGCGTTTTTCCCATGCATTTTTCCATAGGACCTTTAGACACAGCTACAGCCCGAACGGCTGAACAGAGTTCCTTGAAATTTGGCAGAGAGGTAGTCTACAGGTCAAGGAAGTGCCTTTTGTAGGTTTGGTATAAATCTGTTCAGTAGCTTCTGAGAAAATAGCCTTTAAATCAATATATATATCTGAGCCAGCTTACGGTGCGCTTACGGTGCGCTTACCGTACGCGTACGGTGACGTGCGCGAGCGCGATTCTGATTGGCTGTTAGATCTTAGTAAACATTCGAATCGGTCGAAACCAGGAAGCGGCGGCCGCCATTTTCTCTCTCGCACTCTTAAGGGGTGATGAAAAACAAAGGCCAAAAACATGTAATGGGACTGTTTAGACAGCTCCTTACCACCTAGCCTTGATTAATGGGTCCCCACAGTTCCCCCATGGGCAAAAACCCATTTTATTTTTTTACGTAAAATCGCCGATTACGCTTACCGTACGCGTACGGAAAAAAAAATAAAAAATAAAAAAAAAATCAATCCACACTCTCCCTACCCAGTGTGCAAAAGGTGC
>NC_140590.1:1627411362-1627433862 GCF_964204655.1 Triturus cristatus | reverse complement strand
CACTCCCCGTTTTTGGCAATACACTGTGTTATCAAACATAAAGAAATTGTTGAATAGACACCACCTAACCATTTCTAAAAGCATCATATTGTGATTATAAAGGCCTAAGGGTCTTTTGTCCAAATAATGTTTCACAGCAGACAATCCAGCATGATGGTCTATGCTAGTATAGAGTGACTCAATGTCCATCACTACAAGCAAAAGGTTGTCACCCCATATGATATTTTGAATTTTGTCCAAAAAATCCTGTGTCTTTGATGTACGATGGTAATGCCTGTACAATAGGTTGCAGGAAGTAGTCAACATATTCTGTGACATGCTCGCTCATGCCACCGATCGCCGAAATGATGGGTCTACCTGGCGGGGGATTAGTCTCTTTGTGTATTTTGGGTATTAGGTACAAAGTTGGTATGATAGGGAAGTCATTTGACATAAAATTGACTTCTTGATTAGAGATGAGTCCTTGCCTTTTCCAGCCCATGAGATCTTTTTTAATTGTGTATTTGGCTTTGTGATATTCGGCCAGGGTGGCTTTTGCATAGCAGTCTGCATTGGACAATTGTTTGTAGGCTTTCTGAATGTATTGTTCCCGTGGCCAGATGACCACATTTCCTCCTTTGTCCGACATGTTTATCACAATGTCTTTTTTGTCTCTCAATTTACGTATAAGTTTTTCATATTGGATGTTCTGATGTTTGAGTCTCGTTTTGTTATGATTGGTTTTATGATATAATTTCTTGATGTCATCCACTACTCTTTCGTGGAAAATATCTATGGCATCCTTAGGCATCATAGGGTAGAATTTGGACTTGGCTTTGAAAGGACTTATGTCTGCACTTGATTCCGTGAGGCTGTGCAGTGAGAGCCTTTCTTGAGTTGAAATTTGACTGTTGGCCATCATTTCTTCTTGGTAATTTTCATTGTTAAGTTCGCTGATAGTGAGCATGATAGTGGCATCAGATGCCTGGAGACTGGATTGGTCTTTGGCGTTGGAAGTACTTGGGTTGGCAGGCATAGTTGTATATGTAAACGAAGCGGGGTATAAGGTAGGTACTTGAATGCACCAAATCATTTAGTCAGGTCAAAATTATCAATATTCTTCAGGTGCCACGGATCATGAGGTTAAATACCCCTAAACCCCCTTAGGATCAAAAGATGTATTGCCCTCTTTGATGGTGAAAGACTTCTGGAGTTTAAGCTTCCTGATATATTTGTATATATCGATGCGAGTTTTGCCATAATTGAAGCTGCTTTCCGGGCAATAAGACAATCCATGGGCTAATATCTGTGTTTCTGCTTTGGTTAGTGTTAGTTGCAAGAGGTTAATTACAGTATTGTTGTCAACTGTTATCTCCTGCATCATTGCTTCCTTGGCTTTCCTCTTCCTGCATTTACGCCTTTCTCGGCGCCGCTTGTTTTTCCGTTTGTTGCTGCTTGAGCAATGTTCCAGTTCCGCGGCCGCAGTGTCTGTAGACGGTCCTCCACGATAAAAAACTTAAGCTCCTCTGCCATATATATATATATATATATATATATATATATCAAGTTTCACAAGCACCCAAATGCGAGGCTCACTCCCAGTCAACTCACTCCAGGTAAGGGAGAAATCAAGTGCCACCTGCGCCAGCAAAGCCTGACGCGTTTCGGGCTCCGCCCTTCCTCAAAGGCTCTCTGCTGCTGAATCACTGCCACCATAGAGACAAGCGGTATTTCACCCCATATTTATTCACAATCAAACTCAGGTGAGTAATGTTATAGCAAGATGCATTCTGGGACCGGTAGTCTCAAATAATACCCCAGTGGGCTGGAAGGCAGTCAATTCAGTAAAATCATCAACTTTATCATGGGAGCACCATTCAATTACCTCCCCGTACAAAACATGAGCCTGACTGATCCATTCCGCTGATGGGCACACCAGCAAAGGAACCGCTCGATACCGCGGCGGTGCGCCTCCCGGCCGGGTCGGCCATGCTATATCAAGTTTCACAAGCACCCAAATGCGAGGCTCACTCCCAGTCAACTCGCTCCAGGTAGGGGAGAAATCAAGTGCCACCTGCGCCAGTAAAGCCTGACGCGTTTCGGGCTCCGCCCTTCCTCAAAGGCTCTCTGCTGCTGAATCACTGCCACCATAGAGACAAGCGGTATTTCACCCCATATTTATTCACAATCAAACTCAGGTGAGTAATGTTATAGCAAGATGCATTCTGGGACCGGTAGTCTCAAATAATACCCCAGTGGGCTGGAAGGCAGTCAATTCAGTAAAATCATCAACTTTATCATGGGAGCACCATTCAATTACCTCCCCGTTCAAAACATGAGCCTGACTGATCCATTCCGCTGATGTGCACACCAGCAAAGGAACCGCTCGATACCGCGGCGGTGCGCCTCCCGGCCGGGTCGGCCGTACTATATCAAGTTTCACAAGCACCCAAATGCGAGGCTCACTCCCAGTCAACTCGCTCCAGGTAGGGGAGAAATCAAGTGCCACCTGCGCCAGCAAAGCCTGACGCGTTTCGGGCTCCGCCCTTCCTCAAAGGCTCTCTGCTGCTGAATCACTGCCACCATAGAGACAACCGGTATTTCAACCCATATTTATTCACAATCAAACTCAGGTGAGTAATGTTATAGCAAGACGCATTCTGGGACCGGTAGTCTCAAATAATACCCCAGTGGGCTGGAAGGCAGTCAATTCAGTAAAATCATCAACTTTATCATGGGAGCACAATACCATTACCTCCCCGTACAAAACATGAGCCTGACTGATCCATTCCGCTGATGTGCACACCAGCAAAGGAACCGTTCGATACCGCGGCGGTGCGCCTCCCGGCCGGGTCGGCCGTACTATGTCAAGTTTCACAAGCACCCAAATGCGAGGCTCACTCCCAGTCAACTCGCTCCAGGTAGGGGAGAAATCAAGTGCCACCTGCGCCAGCAAAGCCTGACCCGTTTCGGGCTCCGCCCTTCCTCAAAGGCTCTCTGCTGCTGAATCACTGCCACCATAGAGAAGCGGTATTTCACCCCATATTTATTCACAATCAAACTCAGGTGAGTAATGTTATAGCAAAATGCATTCTGGGACCGGTAGTCTCAAATAATACCCCAGTGGGCTGGAAGGCAGTCAATTCCGTAAAATCATCAACTTTATCATGGGAGCACCATTCCATTACCTCCCCGTTCAAAACATGAGCCTGACTGATCCATTCCGCTGATGTGCACACCAGCAAAGGAACCGCTCGATACCGCGGCGGTGTGCCTCCCGGCCGGGTCGGCCATACTATATCAAGTTTCACAAGCACCCAAATGCGAGGCTCACTCCCAGTCAACTCGCTCCAGGTAGGGGAGAAATCTATATATATATATTATCTATTGTGAAATAAACATACGAAAATTTCCAAACGGTTACTGGAGTGTGTCCTACTTTCTTTCTCATGGGAAAGTGTTGGATAATTTATAGCGGTTTTGCTCAAACGCGAGGTAACGCACAGCTGTAAAGAGCTGTAAGAGTTTAAGGATACTAAAAAGCTGACTTGGGCGATTGCCGACGGATGGAGTGATAATTATAACTACATAGCGGAAGAGGCAGCGTGACGCCGACTGTTTTGCGGCGAGAACCCGTTTCGAAGCCGCAGGGTGTTTGAAATCGTGTTTTCACTGCAGGACAGGTAAGCACCCGTTGTTTTTAGCTGTGTGTGTTAACAACATTAAAAATCGTAAAGAACTGTTTTCTAAAATGTCGGTCAGCGCGTGACAGACTTCAAACATTAAGCTCTAGACAAAAAAACCCACTGGGAAGGATTTCACAGTAAATCAAGGGACAAAGTCGGAAAGAGCATTTTAAATGTGAAAGTCACGCCGGTAACAGGGTACCAATAACAATTAAAATCAAACCAACAGTTTCTCCCGAAGGTAATACAACATGGAATCACGAGAGGCAAAGAGATTAGAATTACTACAGACAGCGGAATTTTTTGAAACGCAAGTAACAGATCGGTGAGACCCAAGGATACAAAAGAAATCAGATGTTAAAACTAATTTGAAGGCATGGGAAAACATTTCGAAAAAGGAAATGAATAAATGGTGGGAAGTTACCACTTTAAAAAA
The DNA here is from genome assembly GCF_964204655.1 of Triturus cristatus. Lineage (NCBI taxonomy): Eukaryota > Metazoa > Chordata > Amphibia > Caudata > Salamandridae > Triturus > Triturus cristatus. Next base: position 1,627,429,761 of record NC_140590.1, on the reverse strand, counting down.
ATATATCGAAGTACAAAGGGTACCGAGAGGTCTTAGGATCCACTTAATGCCCAGTCATTAGGATTCAAGTTATGAACTTTTGCAGGAATGGGGCGAGTACATCTTGAATTCTTCATTAGGTTTAATGAACATACAAATAAAACACATCGAGATTGCACTACAAAAAATCAAAAGTCAGCTAGCAGAAATAGAGAAGGAGCTATCCACAATGGATTTATCCCCACAAATGAAAAAGTTTAAACTTGAACTACAAAAACAAATTGAACTACGTGAGGAGTCAGTACAAACACGCAAACGCATCAAATTTCAGCGAAACAAGGAAGATTATAGTGAAGGAAGAATTTTTACTTATGCACGCAAATTTGATTTATTGAAACAAGACTCCGTCAGCAATGTAGCTAGTACCTCTGATAGTCTTTCATCCCTCACGTCCACGGATCAAAGTGATGGAGAGAATATGCAAAGAATGGACAAAAATAAGCAGTCTTTTTTAGGGGATATGCGGCTGGTCCTGCAGCAGCGTCAATAGGAGCAGACGAGGGGATTCCAGTCGCAAAACCAAAGAGGTCGTGGAAGAGGGAGAGGAAGACAATGTACAAGCAGACAAGAAGAGGAAGGAGGGGCTTCCGGTGGAGAAAAAGTAGGAGCAACAACTCGAAGTATGAAAGTGAAGAAAACATTTTAGAAGATATCCAGGAACTAACTATTGTTAATTTGTCCAGTAGACAAATCACGGATTCAGAAAGCTCTTTGTTAAAACGCGGCTTAAACTTCTGCCCTAGTACACACATGGACCTGGCACAAACTCGGATAGACTTGTATACATATATAAGAAAAATAAAATTGGCAAAAGTCTTTAAGAAAAAGGAGAAAGAAATGGAAAGAAAACCACAAAATACATTGAGAAATACCAATTTCTACTTTATTAGCAAAATACTCTGAGAGTTATTTAACTTTAATAAATCTAGATGCAAGAACGGAGTCAGAACATGTGGAGCTTGAGGCAGTGTGTAATCAGTTGGGAGCAGGTTTAAGTAAAAAAAAAACTAAATCATATTTTTACCCACAAATAACACCGGGAAATAAGATAGACACCTTCATGAAGCCATCATACAAGACACTTATAAATTAATAAACCAAAGATATCGGGACAATCTAAAAGCAGATGAACGTATGGCCTTGATGACCTTAAGCCAGGATGACAAAATTGAAATAAAAATGGCCGACAAAGGTGCGAATATCATTATCTGGGATAAACAAGACTACGTAAAAGTAGCATATGAACAACTGAATGATGCAGTTTATTATGAGAAGCTACAATTGTATCCAACATTGAAAATGAAGTTAGATTTGGATAAGAAATTGAAGAACTGGTTAGATCAAGGATTGATAGATCATGATGAATGTAAATACCTTACAGTGGAACATCCTGTAACAGCTACGATGTACTTCCTGCCCAAAGTGCATAAGAATCTAACTAGACCACCAGGGCGTCCAATTGTTTCTGCAAATGGATCCTTATTTGAGCCTATGGCCAATTATATTGATTATTTTCTGTTACCTTTTGTTTCAAAATTGAGTTCTTACATCAAGGATACAACAGATATGTTAAGACATTTAAACAGTATTCCCTGGCATCCAACTTACAAACTGATAACGATGGATGTTATATCATTATATACAAACATAGATCATGAAATTGGAATCTCAGCCTGCAAAGTTTTCTTGAAGGAAAGAAACATCCATTACACACAACACAATATCATGTTGAAGGAGATGATAAGAATGTGCCTAACACAAATGTGTTTTATTTTGGAGAAGACATCTTTAAACAAACAAAAGGCACCGCAATGGGTTTTTCCTTCAGCCCAAGCTTCGCCTGTCTCACTATGGGCTGGTGGGAGCAGAAATGAGCATGGCAATACGACAATGACATATTCTTGAACAAAATAATTTTATGGTTATGCTTCATTGATGACCTCCTCATCATCTGGGATGGGTCGGAGTTGGAGTTCAAGGAATATTTTGAGATCTTAAATAAGACACCTGCAAATTTCAAATTTACATATGAATTAAGTGAAACAAGAGTCATTTTCCTCGATACAGAAACCTACATTGAGGCTAATGAAATTCAAACATCGTTGCATAGAAAAATGACAGCTACTAACGTAACCTTGCATGCAAGCAGTTTTCATCAGCAATGCTTATTCCAAAATATTCCATATGGCGAGTTTTTAAGAGTTCGCAGAATTTGCTCGGAGAAAACAGAATGGTTAAAGCAGAGTGCATCAACTTTCAAAAGATTTGAAAAGAGAGGATATCCAAAATCTCAAATCAAAAATGGATGGGAGAGAGCCAATGAAAAAGACAGAAAGGAATTATTAAAAATAATCCCAGAAAGTTAAACTAAAAAAGGTGAAGTGGAACCAATAAGATTTATAACCACCTTTTCAAAAGTGTCGACACAGATCAGACAAATTTTAAAAAGAAATTGGAAAATCTTAAAATTAGACACTACTGTTAGACCAATCATGGGCAATGCATCTAATATAACATATCGACGAGCAACCAATTTGAAAGATCGGATAAAACACAGTCACTTTCAAAAAGAAAAGAACAAGTCGTGGCTACAAAGCAAAGGCTTGAAGAAATGGTATAATTGTAAAGTGTACCAGATCGCGAGAAACACTCAAGAGATCATGATGGCGGATGGAAAAATTTGGAATATACAGGAGTTGATTACATGCAGGAGTCAGTACATTGTGTATGTAATAGAATTCAGAAAAAAGGCACCAACGACAGACAAAGGTTGAGCACATAAATTCCCAAAATTTAGTTCATTCACAGATTGGTGCATCCACTTCCAGCATCCGTCGTTGATTGATGCTATAAAGATCCAAGATTCATATCAACATAAGGTGCACTCAACATAAGAGTCATGTAAACCATACTTGATGTCCATTAATATTTCCAATTTATTCCAAATAAGTAAACATAGACGGCAAACAGCCAACGCGTTTCGTCCCTTTGCCAAGGAACTTCTTCAGCGGTACAAAAGGGGGTGGTGATGGACGGAGCATCAGAACCAATCAAATACTCACACCCAGTCAACAGATCTGGGTTTGATCCATCACCGTTCTTTAGCCCACTCTGCCACCCCAGTTCAGACATGGCCATATGCAAATCAGTCTGACCCTGTGCCTCATGGGAACAGTCCAGCCCGAACTGCCAAGCTATGCCTTCAATGGACCGGAAACAAGCTTCCTAGGACCGGTTTCTGGCATTTCAGCCGTCTTCAGCCAGGCTTGCTTGAATCCAGTGGCAAAGTGAGCAAGGGACTCACGTCTGAGCATACCCTGCCAACTTATGGCGAACAAAGCGGTACAAAAGGGGGTGGTGATGGACGGAGCATCAGAACCAATCAAATACTTACACCCAGTCAACAGATCTGGGTTTGATCCATCACCGTTCTTTAGCCCACTCTGCCACCCCAGTTCAGACATGGCCATATGCAAATCAGTCTGACCCTGTGCCTCATGGGAACAGTCCAGCCCGAACTGCCAAGCTATGCCTTCCCTGGACCGGAAACAAACTTCCTAGGACCGGTTTCTGGCATTTCAGCCGTCTTCAGCCAGGCTTGCTTGAATCCAGTGGCAAAGTGAGCAAGGGACTCAGGTCTGAGCATACCCTGCCAACTTATGGCGAACAAAGCGGTACAAAAGGGGGTGGTGATGGACGGAGCATCAGAACCAATCAAATACTCACACCCAGTCAACAGATCTGGGTTTGATCCATCACCGTTCTTAAGCCCACTCTGCCACCCCAGTTCAGACATGGCCATATGCAAATCAGTCTGACCCTGTGCCTCATGGGAACAGTCCAGCCCGAACTGCCAAGCTATGCCTTCCCTGGACCGAAAACAAGCTTCCTAGGACCGGTTTCTGGCATTTCAGCCGTCTTCAGCCAGGCTTGCTTGAATCCAGTGGCAAAGTGAGCAAGGGACTCACGTCTGAGCATACCCTGCCAACTTATGGCGAACAAAGCGGTACAAAAGGGGGTGGTGATGGACGGAGCATCAGAACCAATCAAATACTCACACCCAGTCAACAGATCTGGGTTTCATCCATCACCGTTCTTTAGCCCACTCTGCCACCCCAGTTCAGACATGGCCATATGCATTGTTCTGCATTCTGTCCATCAATTGTTGTTTTTGCAAGGAACTTCTTCAGGGCTGTGAGAATAACATAAAAGGACACAAATTGTGATACGACAAACGATAATAAATAGACAATCACAAATATAAAAACAAGAGTACAAACCCATGGGTAGAGATTTGACCAACACTAGTATTATCAATAATAACAGATACATAGAGACCAAAGCCAAAAACAGAAAATGCAAAAATACCTATAACATGATTGCAAAAAACATATATAACATGATTACACCACAAACATCACATATATTTGTTTTATTAATAAAAAAAAATATATATATAAATCTTTCAGTAATTTGTTTAGTTTGTAAAATGATTTTGAGACTTAAAAGTAAAGGGAACTTCCAATCCGAGTAATGCATGTTATAGTCAGCAAAGAACAACAGGGCAAACTAGAGTAAACCACCCAAGGTTTTGAGGGGTTAAGATACATGAAAAGTTCAGAAAAATGTTTTTGGTAAAGAATATATAAAGTATATAATAAGAAAAAGGAGAACAACTGAAAGATTGAGAAGAAAGAAGCAGAAATACAGAGACCAGAAAATAAGAGTGAAAATACAAACAATATATGTAGCACCAAAAATCATAAACCGTATAAACCCAAAGCCATAGTTTATAGATTCAAATCTAGATAATCTCCATATCAATAACTGATCCATAATAAAGAATTTATATTGGTAATCTCACCTAAAGATCAACGTGATGTGTTAGTTCTTACAAGAGCAGCAGCAGAATAGCCTGAAAAAAGTAGTCCAATTTGCGCAGAAAAATCAAAAGCATGTGTATCCAAGTCCGCTAAACCAAATAAAGAGGAAATGGACAATTGTTGACTATAATGTGAACTGGCACATTACAATACAGGAGAAAGAAGTATTCGTAAAACGAAAAAATTAATATTTATACCATATTTCTTGATAAAACACAAACCTGCATATTAGATAAGTCAGTGGAATATCAAGGTAAGTTGTCATCAAAGACATCCATAAATGAAGCAAAGGGACAGGACTGCGTAAAGACATTAAGTTGTCACATGTCTCACATATAATCTTTAATCAATTCCTTATGCTAACTAAGTTTAAAAGCAGACAAAAAAGCCTGACATCAAGGGAAAATAGCGAGTCTCTCACCAGAATAAGTTCAAAGGTCACATCCGTATTCACGCGGAGTCATAGCATCAAGAGCGAGATTGTCGCAAGAATTAATAGGTTCTTTTAGTATAAGTTTCAGATTTTCCATGTAGTTAAAGTCCCAATCGGTGAAAAAGAGACCAACGAAACGCTATTTGTAACAGCTAGCCCAATAATGACCATTATATCCAAATCCTCGTTGCTAGATCACTAGAATAGCAACAGCATCCTAACCCTCCAGTTTAAGGTACACCTGTAGTTAAGACACACGGTAAGATACAAAGCGCCAACCTGATGACAAACATACAAGAATGTCCGTAATTCACGGGAACTTTGTTGAACTTCACCAAAAGCGATATACGTACTAATCAAGAAATATATAAAACCCTTACAAGAATAGCATAATAGCCGACGCGATTATATACTTACGTATTGCGGTAGCTCCGACAGCATGATAACTGACTAGCAAACATTGCCAGTAAGACGCGGCAAGTTTTTAAACGAAATCCGAATAAAGCGTAGGGGGACGCACTCTACGTAAGAACGCGCCATAGAAAAACAAACATTAAAAACGAACTGTGCACGGGTTGTTCCAATACCATCACCATCTTATCATGGCCAACTTCAAACTCCACCCAAGGTTCTTATTTGAATTGAAGTGCAATCAGATGGAATATGATTCTGATGATTAGTCACAATTGAGTACAAGTTAAAGTAAAAATTAACCAAAGATTATTAGTGAGATATATATTCGCAGCGCATAAAACATGAACCATAAAGTTCACGTGTATATCAAGAATAGCGCCGACAGCATAATAGCTAAAAACAAATATAGTCCGTAAATCGCGGCATATTTGTGAGAAGCCTGATAATTTACACCGTAAAGGCAATAACCTCCATAGTAATGCGTAATCAGCAAGTAGAAAATAGAAGAAGGACTTAACGTAACTCATTCTTAATAACACCGCCATCTTGGAACGGGTTGGTATACGAAACATTGAGAATGATACAACATACAAATAAGCATTATAGTATGAATTTTGTCCATGTCCAATACTAAGCAATTTTTGAAAAAAGCCATGCAATATCTATCCACAGCACAAGGTACAAAGAGGGATTCTAGTGTATAAGCAGTATTATAATATGATACAAAACAGGAGATGGTATTGCAATGCATTCCATTTGGATATGTTACTAAGGGTAACTTCTAGAAATAGTCATACATGTAGTATCAGAGTTTAAATTTACCGAAAACTCAGTAAGGAGTTACCAAAGCCAGGTACTTTTTCCAATAAGTCAAATGAGAAGACCAAAAATAACAGAGAGGAGAATAAAGCAAAAATGAAAGAAGAATAAAAAATATATGAAAAAAAATTTATGAAAAAAAATATATAGAGAGTGAAAGAGGGGGGGAGAGAGAGAAACACATGTACTGTATCAAATAATCAAGTATATAAGTTTCAACATAAGTGAAATGTCTGCACATATAAGATGATGGGGGCACAATCCAAGTAGATATACCCAAATATATGCAATGGAAAGAATTCTCACACGAGTTTTTAAGTATATATCTCATACATAAGGAAAGACCCAATCTTTGTTGGATAAGGTTTCTAGAGTCTAATACTGATCACAGTACTCATCCGAGGAAGTAATGGAGCTCTTTATCCGTATTGTGGCCCATCTGGGTGGCCCTTAGACGGCATATCCATTTTGCCTCTCTTTGTCTAACCTGGAGCTCCCTATTACCACCCCTGTTGCCAATTGGAACATGGTCAATACCATGGACCCAAAACGTACTGTTATCTGGGTGTACCTTCTTATAGTGTTCGCTCAGGGGGTATCTGTCATCACCATTCAGTATCGCCCTACGGTGTTCCTGTATCCTGATTTTCAATTGGCGTATTGTACTCCCCACATAGATAATTCCGCAGATACATCCCATTACATAGATAACGTGAGTGGTATTACAGTTTATGAAATGGAGTACGTCATATGTTCTCGTAATGTTGTAAGAGAAATTACAGGTTTTATTTTTGCCCGATGGGCAAATATTGCACGCTCCGCATGTAAAAAAGCCCCTTGGTTTTTGAGGTAACCATGTGGCATTGTTGCTGGTAACGTAACTGGGGCACAAAGAGTTACGTAATGACTTACCCCTTTTGTAGGCAACAGAGGGTACATTTCTGATGGAGTTTTTTAATCCCGGGATTTCCATTAAGACACTCCAATTTTTCTTAAGTATGTTATAGATCTTCCCACTATTAGTGTTGTATTGTTTGATAAATCTAACAATACTATTCGTCATTACCTTTTTTGATTTCTTTTGTTTCTCTCGGAGTGTGTCCTCTCTCTTGATATGCTGAATCTTCTCTATTGTTTTATCAAGAAGTTTATTCTTAGTTAGCATAAGGAATTGATTAAAAATTATATGTGAGACATGTGACAACTTAATGTCTTTACGCAGTCCTGTCCCTTTGCTTCATTTATGGATGCCTTTGATGACAACTTACCTTGATATTCCGCTGACTTATCTAATATGCACGTTTGTGTTTTATCAAGAAATATGGTATAAATATTAATTTTTTCGTTTTACGAATACTTCTTTCTCCTGTATAGTAATGTGCCAGTTCACATTATAGTCAACAATTGTCCATTTCCTCTTTATTTAGTTTAGCGGACTTGGATACACATGCTTTTGATTTTTCTGCGCAAATTGGACTACTTTTTTCAGGCTATTCTGCTGCTGCTCTTGTAAGAACTAACACATCACGTTGATCTTTAGGTGAGATTACCAATATAAATTCTTTATTATGGATCAGTTATTGATATGGAGATTATCTAGATTTGAATCTATAAACTATGGCTTTGGGTTTATACGGTTTATGATTTTTGGTGCTACATATATTGTTTGTATTTTCACTCTTATTTTCTGGTCTCTCTCTGTATTTCTGCTTCTTTCTTCTCAATCTTTCAGCTGTTCTCCTTTTTCTTATTATATATTTTATATATTCTTTACCAAAAACATTTTTCTGAACTTTTCGTGTATCTTAACCTCTCAAAACTTTGGGTGGTTTACTCTAGTTTGCCCTGTTGTTCTTTGCTGACTATAACATGCATTACTCGGATTGGAAGTTCCCTTTACTTTTAAGTCTCGAAATCATTTTACAAACTAAACAAATTACTGAAAGATTTATATATATATATATTTTTATTAATAAAACAAATATATGTGATGTTTGTGTTGTAATCATGTTATATATGTTTGTTGTAATCATGTTATATATGTTTTTTGCAATCATGTTATATGTATTTTTGCATTTTCTGTTTTTGGCTTTGGTCTCTATGTATCTGTTATTATTGATAATACTAGTGTTGGTCAAATCTGTACCCATGGGTTTGTACTCTTGTTTTTGTATTTGTGATTGTCTATTTATTATCGTTTGTCGTATCACAATTTGTGTCCTTTTATGTTATTCTCACAGCCCTGAAAAAGTTCCTTGGCAAAGGGACGAAACGCGTTGGCTGTTTGCCGTCTATGTTTACTTATTTGGAATAAATTGGAAATATGAATGGACATCAAGTATGGTTTACATGACTCTTATGTTGAGTGCACCTTCCTTTTGTTGATATGTAATAGAATGCCCATGCCGACTCAAATACGCGGGCAGTACCATATGTGAATTGAAAAAACGCATTCTTGAACATGTGACGGCAACCATACATAACGATAGGAGCAATACAGTTGCTAAACATATAGAAACAAATCATGATAGCAATTGGAAAACCCTAATCTTTTATGGCATTGATACAGTTAAAAAGCAGGTGAGAGGCGGGGAAAGAGAAAGTAAACTGAGACAAAAAGAGTCAAGATACATTCTGAATTTACGCTCTTTAATACCGCATGGACTGAACCAAAGTGAGGAACTTTATACACATTTGTAAATAATATGTTGTAAGAAAACCGATGTAGTAGTCTTTATAAGAAATGTAAATAGCATGATACATGGGAATTGGTCATGAAGAGAAGGAAAGTTCTCTAGTCTCTTGTGTGTATATAGGGCACTGAAATCACAGTTTATATTTTATTTTGTTTATTTGCACCTTCAATCACTTTTCCCTTCCCCTTATTTTTTAGGTAATAAAAACTCGCAAATTTCAGCCATAAAGCATATAAGAACAATGAAAGGAAATTAATGGGCAACCATTAATAATGGCCACTGGAGGCATTAATATAATATATTTATATTATATGTGTTGTTTCTTATATATAAACATCTTTGAAGACAACTTAAAATTGAAATAATGTATACAAGAAATTCAAAGCTGAAATCAGTTTAATTTGAAATCTCACAGGTTTTTGTTTTATTTTAATGCAAATGTACAGTAATTGATGCATTAATGTTGATAGGGTTACTAAAAATCCCATAATGCCCCACAATGTTTGACACAGGAAATGATGTAAGCATTATTGCGCTTTAAGTATGTGCAAGAAATGAAAGGGGTGTTACCGTGAACAAGTTCTCAGAGGAGATCGAAATGCGTCAGGTTGTTTTCCACCTGGGGAGTGTTGTGAAATAAACATACGAAAATATCCACACGGCTACCGGAGTGCGACCCACTTTCTTTCTCATGGGAAAGTGTTGGATAATCAATCTCTCACCTTAGTACTCAGGTAATTGTCTTCAGCTCTCAAGTCTGGAGATTTTCAGCCTGACGAGTTTCTGAGCCTTTTGCTCGTCAGAGGCTCGACGTGAGTACTTCCGTTCTGACACTCCCACTATTTATAATTAATGGGTGACTCATATGAGTCCAACGCAATGTCTTGTGGGGCTTGTAGTCAGTGTTTATTCTCTAGCTGGAGAGTGCGGCCTAAACTTGTGGGCAAGTTGGAGCTTTGATGTTAATCACGGCGGCCCAGCCGCATAGGCTCGCACCACCCCGCGAAGTTTGGGGGCCATGGGGCCTGGAATTTTTGGAGCCTCGCAAGTGGGCCAAAAACTAAGGGATTCGTGGCTCATTCATGCTTCGGGGCCCATTGAGGGTCTTAATGAACAGTAATATTTGTGCAACCATTATGGACTGAATTTTGGAACACGCACCACAAAGCCCATAAGGCATTGCGTTTTGGTTCATCTGAACAAGCCTATCTGGAGGCGGATAATTTTGAATAAATGTGGGCGTGTTTTCATTGCACTTATTCTGTCGTGCCTCTGATGAGGGCGTAGGCCCAGAAACGCGTCAGGCAGTAATGAACGACATGAAAGCTGAAAGGACACAGAAGCGTGAAGCGAGCTTTACCCGTAATGGTTGATGAAGAGTGCGGTCTAAACTTGTGAGCAAGTTGGTGCTTTGATGTTAATCGCGGCAGCCCAGCCGCGTAGGCTCGCTCCACCCTGCGAAGTTTGGGGGCCATGGGGCCTGGAATATTCAGAGCCTCGCAAGTGGACCAAAAACTAAGGGATTCATGGCTCATTTCTCGCTTCGGGGCCCATTGAGGGTCTTAATGAACAGTAATATTTGTGCAACCATTATGGACTGAATTTTGGAACACGCACCACAAAGCCCATAAGGCATTGCGTTTTGGTTCATCCGAACAAGCCTATCTGGAGGCGGATAATTTTGAATAAATGTGGGCGTGTTTTCATTGCACTTATTCTGTCGTGCCTCTGATGAGGGCGTAGGCCCAGAAACGCGCCAGGCAGTAATGAACGACATGAAAGCTGAAAGGACACAGAAGCGTGAAGCAAGCTCTACCCCTAATGGTTGATGGAGAGTGTGGCCTAAACTTGTGGGCAAGTTGGAGCTTTGATATATATACATACACACACACATATATACATACACACACACATATATATATATATATATATATATATATACATACATACACATACATATACACATACACATCAAAGCTCCAAATTGCCCTCCCAGGCATAGACGCACTCGAACACCTTGCAGCTTCAAGCTTTTAATAGGTACAAAACAGCCTGCACGCCAATATGTAATTACAGCGATCTTGTCGTTTTGTCGCATGTTGCTGTTGGAGTGCTGATTAAACGGGTTGGGCAACCTTGGAGCTTACATTTACAGGCGGCCGTCCTGCCACCGAGCGTGCACCACCCGAAGAATCCTGGGGGCCACAGAGCTCGGTATTTACTGAGCACTGATGTGGAAACAGCAACAAGGATTTAGGATGGATCCCGACAACTGAGGACAATGTGTGGCTTTTAAAATATCCAGCAGTGACATTTGTGCATCCATTTAGGAAGAAAAGAAAGCCGGTACTACAATTCCCACAGTACCTTGCACTGTCTCAATCGAGCAGCTCATCTAGGGGTGTAATATTTGGATTATTTAAATGAGGGGAAATGTGACCGGCTTGCATTTACTTACCAGTCAGCCTCTGAGGAAGAAGATTAAAGACATCGAAACGCGTCAGACTGAATGATGTAAAGCTGTTAAAGGAATCGGAAATCGGCATGCCATCCATACCTAATAAAGGCTTGAAAGTATGTTGCTGTTGGAGTGCTGCTTAAACGGGTTGGGCAACCTTGGAGCTTACATCTATATATACATACACGTATATATATATATATATATATATATATAACCTATTGGCGGTCGCCAGTAGGTAGTTATAGTTAGGACCCTGTTTCCATAGGAAAACCGCAACATTCTATTTGGAATAACTTTGGCGCCGGTCGACGAATCCTCGCGAAATTTTCAAAACTAATGGGGCGCTACGCTCCGCTCCTACCCTGAAAGTCTCGGGGGGATTCATCAAGCAGGGGCTGAGAAAAAAGGGGGGTCCCAAAACGCGTTTTTCCCATGCATTTTTCCATAGGACCTTTAGACACAGCTACAGCCCGAACGGCTGAACAGAGTTACTTGAAATTTGGCAGAGAGGTAGTCTACAGGTCAAGGAAGTGCCTTTTGTAGGTCTGGTGTAAATCTGTTCAGTAGTTCCTGAGAAAATAGCATTTAAATCAATATATATATCTGTGGCAGCTTACGGTGCGCTTACCGCACGCTTACGGTAAGCTTACCGTACGCGTACGGTGCCGTGCGCGAGCGCGATTCTGATTGGCTGTTACAGCTTAGTAAACATTCGAATCGGTCGAAACCAGGAAGCGGCGGCCGCCATTTTCTCTCTCGCACTCTGAGGGGGGGGGGAGGAAAAACAAAGGTTGAAAACATGTAAAGGGGCATGTTAGACAGCTCCTAACCACCTAGCCATGATTAAGGTGTCCCAATAGAACCCCCAAGGCAAAAAATGCAATTTTAATTTTTTTTTAAAAAACGCTGATTACGCTTACCGTACGCGTACGGTAAAAATTTAATATAAAAAAAAAACTATACACACTTTTCCACCCCAGTGTGCAAAAGGTGCCCGCAGGGCACCTTTTGTGCATGGCATATGATAATTGTGCAACAATTAATAGATTACCTTTCACAACGAAGCGCATAATATGTCCTCCGTGTGCGGACGGTGCGCGAAGAACATCGTGCGTACATGGCCCATCCAGCGTAACGTGGGCGCGCGGTGCGCGAAGCGCACCGTGCGCGCACGGAACGAACTGCGTTAAGTGGGCGCGCACGCCACGAACGGCGTAAAGTAACTTAGCATTTTAAAAAACGTACAAATTCACTGAAAAAACCATAGGTTTCACACACGTTATAGTTAGGAATTAGCATTTAAAAAACCTTGCAAATTCACTGAAAAAACCATAGGTTTTACACATGTTATAGTTAGCTGGACATTTTACTCATAAAAAACCATTGAAATTCCCCCGTTATAGTTAGTGCAGGCAACTATAACTCACGCGACCGCAATCCTCTGCTGATGCTAATACTGTATTTAGACACTTATTTGCCCATGTCTTCTTCCATTAAATTTTAGCTATACATATATTACAAATATTTTTTTTTCATAAAGACACATATGTCATCAGCAGAGGATTGCGGTCGCGTGAGTTATAGTTGCCTGCACTAACTATAACGGGGGAATTTCAATGGTTTTTTATGAGTAAAATGTCCAGCTAACTATAACATGTGTAAAACCTATGGTTTTTTCAGTGAATATATATATATATATATATATATATATATATATATATATAGCAAACCAGAAGCTGTCTTTCATACAGTAACAGCAGCCACGGACAGCAATAAACTTTCAGCAGTTAATTTATTTAAGCAGAGTTACAGCAACTCGACGCGTTTCGGGTACACCACCCTTGATCATGAGTATATATATATATATATATATATATATATATATATATATATATATATATATATATATATATATACACCCCGAGAATTTCGCCACAAAGATCCCAGGAATCCTCAATGACTTTGAAAACCGGAACAGACGATAACAGACCTAGCTATAGGTGCAAGTGAGTATTTTATTCAAAGCTCAGCATGCCATGACGCGTTTCAGCCTACCAGAGGCCTTGTTCGCATAACGCCTTGTAAGTAGTATGCCAATACTTAAAGTGCAAAGTAACACACAACGTGATTGGTTGCCTACAACTGCAATGGACATAGAAGACATACGTTTTTAACCATATCGAAATAGATGGCAATTTGACATAAAGCACCATAATAAATAGCTAAAAAATACTTTTTTGTTTAAAAAACCCCTTCAAATGTGCAATTAATCTGTATTTTAAAGTACAAGCAGTAAAAACCGAGATTATTATTATAAAAAAGGCATTTAGTATAAAAATCTGATTTAAACGTAGTGCAAATACTGTTGTGCAAAATATGCAAAGCAAAATGTAACCCTAATGGGTTGGAATTCCCATGAATGGACGATTTAGGCTATATGTTAACAAAAATCATGGCAACAATAGGGCACCAAATGATTATCATCCATTTATAGTACACAGGAAAGGGGACCACCATATCAAACAGTTTTACAAGTACATGGTAAAACAGTTTAGTCACAAATCATGTCTTCACAGAATGCAATATCAACTTAAATCACAGTATTTGTATCTGAAAAAAACTGCTAAAGAATTTTATGGGTGCTACAGTCGTATTGAAAAACCCAACATCAATATATGCCCTAGTGGACAAAAATGAAACTATGTCCAGATAGAAAGCGTCAGTGCAAAAATAAAGTGCAAGAAGTGCATATACTAAAAGAGTGGTGCTAGCAATTTAAAATTCTATGGATTCAGGGGGCTAGGCCGATGTTAAAGGATATGAAGAATAAGTGCAATAGTGTGACAAAGGGAGCCCTTTTACAGACATGTATAGAAATCTTTGCTGGAATTTAAACCCAGTATCAAGTTCCAGAATATATTTTGTCTCAAGAGCTCGCAAGAGGGCTTCACGGTTGCCTCCACGTCTGAGGGGCAACACTGAATCTATGACATAGTATTTTAGAAGCTCACTCTTGTTATCATGGTGTTCCTTGAAATGGTGAGCAACTGGGTAGGACGTGTCGCTCCCATTGATTGACCTAATGTGCTGGAGTATCAGTTTGCGGACCTGCAACTTGGTACTACCAACATATTGCAGGCCACACGGACACTCCAGCACATAGATCGCAAAATCAGTCTTGCATGTAAACATCCTATAGATTGGTCTTGGAGTGTCACAGAAAGGAATCTTATATTCTGTTTTAGTAACACCATGTCTGCAGGCTTTGCAGCTGGTGCATCTTCTGAAACCTTTACTAGAGTGGAGCCATGATTTATTGATAAGTAGCTCAGGACTAGTTTTCACTAGAGCATTGCTCACGGAACGTGCTTTCCTGAATGTAATCATAGGACTGGCAGCCATTAGATCCCCAATGACAGGGTCATTCCATATCAGGCTCCAATTCTTCTTAAAGATTTTCCGAAGGGCCTGGTGCTGGCGATTGTAAGTTAGGATAAGTCTAGTGGGCTCCCTAACTTGTACCGACCCAGCAATGGGTGTTTTATTTTGCAAGACCGTTTCCCTAGAAATGTGGTTGGCTTTAGTGATCATGGGAGCTGTGTATCCTCTGGCCGAAAATCTAGTTTTACTGTCCTCCTGTGCTAAAAAGCACTCAGAATCAGTACTGCAAATGCGCCTGATGCGCAACATCTCACCATATGGGATGCTGCATATCAAGTGTGCCGGATGGTGACTGGCGGCATGCAAGACTGTGTATTAATGAACATGGGCAAACACACCCACTCAGGGGAGATAGTGATTCGCTTCGGAATACAAGTTCCACAAAGCCTTTAAAAAATTAAAACGTTACAAGTGCGGCCCAATAGCGTGCCATTGAAAGAATAAAAGCAGTATTTTTGCCAACGTGAAGTGATTCTGTGCTGCCCTTTGTTACAGAGCCCAGAAGGAGAGGATTGTTCCTTGAAACGCATCGGCAGTCAATCTATCTGGAACATGGGGTAAGAGTGGAAGAGAAGCTGGAGGGCTGGCAAGCTGGTGTGTGCCCCCGGAACTAGCTCTCGGGCCTTTGGTGATTCATACACACATATTTATACACATATATATATATATATATATATATATATATACACATATATATTACCTACTGGCGGTCGCCAGTAGGTAGTTATAGTTAGGACCCCTTTTCCATAGGAAAACCTCAACATTCTATTTTGAATAACTTTGGCGCCGGTCGATGAATCCTCGCGAATTTCTCAAAATAGGTGGGGCGCTACGCTCCGCTCCTACCCTGAAAGTCTCAGGGGATTCGTCAAGCGGGGGCTGAGATAAAAGGGGGGTCCCAAAACGCGTTTTTCCCATGCATTTTTCCATAGGACCTTTAGAACGAGCTACAGCCCGAACGGCTGAACAGAATTACTAGAAATTTGGCAGAGAGGTAGTCCCTAGGTCAAGGAAGTGCCTTTTGTAGGTTTGGTGTAAATCTGTTCAGTAGATTCTGAGAAAATAGCCTTTAAATCAATATATATATCTGAGCCCGCTTACGGTACGCTTACCGTACGCTTACCGTAAGCGTACGGTGGCGTGCGCGAGCGCGATTCTGATTGGCTCTTAGATCTTAGTAAACATTCGAATCGGCCGAAACCAGGAAGCGGCGGCCGCCATTTTGTCTCTCGCACTGAGTGTTGTTTATCAAACAAGATGGCCAAAAACATGTTACGGGGCTGTTTTGACAACTCCCTCCCACATAGTCATGTTGAGGGAGTCCCCAAACATCCCCCAAGAGCAAAAACGGTTTTATTTTTTTTTCGACAATTTCGCCGAGTACGTTTACCGTACGCTTACCGTAAGCGTACGGTAAAAAAAATAAAATAAAAAAAACACTATCCACACTTACCCCACCCCCTGTGCTTTTGGTGGCCGTAGGCCACCAAATGTACAGGGCTTATTAATAGGTAAAAAAAACTAAATTTTGGCAACACGAAATTATAAAATCGAAATAAAAAAAACACTATCCACATTGACCCCACCCCCTGTGCTTTTGGTGGCCGAAGGCCACCAAATGTACAGGGCTTATTAAAGTTGATAAAAACCGTGCACGGAACGAACTGCGTTAAGTGGGCACGCACGCCTCGAATGGTGTAAAGTAACTTAGCATTTAAAAAACCGTACAAATTCACTGAAAAAACCATAGGTTTCACACACGTTATAGTTAGGAATTAGCATTTAAAAAACCTTGCAAATTCACTGAAAAAACCATAGGTTTCACAAATGTTATAGTTAGCGGAAATTTTACTGATAAAAAACCAGTGAAATTGCCCCGTTATAGTTAGTGCTGGCAACTATAACTCACGCGACCGCAATCTTCTGCTGATGACATATGTGTCTTTATGAAAAAAAAATATTTGTAATATATGTATAGCTAAAAATGTATGGAAGAAGACATGGGCAAATAAGTGTCTAAATACAGTATTAGCATCAGCAGAGGATTGCGGTCGCGTGAGTTATAGTTGCCTGCACTAACTATAACGGGGGAATTTCAATGGTTTTTTATCAGTAAAATGTCCAGCTAACTATAACATGTGTAAAACCTATGTTTTTTTCAGTGAATAATATATATATATATACACATACACATACATATATACATACACATACATACACATATACATACATATATACATACACATACATATATACATACACATACATACATACACACATATATATACATACACATATATACATACACATACACACATATACATACACATATACATACACATATACATACACACATATATATATATATTCAGACGCTCTGTTTGTATTGCATACTCCTTCTGGCAGACAAACTGATACGGACCACAAAATAGGTGCAAAAATTTAATCGGTGTAAGAGGTCGCCATGACGGGTTTCAGCCCTTCCCACGGGCCTTGATCACATGACACAGTGTAAGAGTCTACATTGGTTTAAATAGCATGGATTTGCAGATGTAGTCATTGGAGCATTTAGGCATACAAAAGCAATTGAAATGGAAGAAAGACTTATAGTGAACTACAGGTCTATCGGTTATGTTCACTCCATAATGTTTAAAGTTAATTTTAAACAAACATAAATTATGAGAAGCCTAATATATCAAGATCAATCTTCATAATTTTTAAGGCATGGAGTACAACATTGCCATAGATAATGCATCAGTAATAGCGTTCGTTTGGAAATCCAAATCCATCGTAAATGACATACAAACTGCAAATCTTTATACAAGAAAACACACAAGAGAACGTGCATAATTAGTGCAAAATGTGAGTTAAAAATTAAAAAATTATTTTTTCAGACAGCTTATAACACCAAATGATCAGGGAAGACTTAAAGTTTGGTCAAATACCATTTTTAGATGTGTAGATGTAAAATACATCACGTCTAATACTGGAGTAGCGATTTAAATATTTGTTAAAAAAAGATATGATAAAAGGGTAAATGAATTGCTGGAGCCACTGCAATTCCCCTTCTATGTTTATCGAAAAGTGCAAGTGCAAAACGTCAGACAGTAACTTGGCTAATTGTCAAACAAATGGGGGATTTTCGAGCATAATCTCACGTTCATTTCTAAAATGAGTATGTTGGAGATAACCCTATGTGGAAAGTATATTGAA
>NC_140590.1:1627403862-1627406362 GCF_964204655.1 Triturus cristatus | reverse complement strand
CTTTATGAAAAAAAAATATTTGTAATATATGTATAGCTAAAATTTAATGGAAGAACACATGGGCAAATAATTGTCTAAATACAGTATTAGCATCAGCAGAGGATTGCGGTCGCGTGAGTTATAGTTGCCTGCACTAACTATAACGTGGGAATTTCATTGGTTTTTTATCAGTAAAATTTCCAGCTAACTATAACATGTGTGAAACCTATGGTTTTTTCAGTGAATTTGCAAGGTTTTTTAAATGCTAATTCCTAACTATAACATGTGTGAAACCCATGGTTTTTTCAGTGAATTTGTACGGTTTTTTAAATGCAAATTTTTTTTGACATTTTTTGTAAACCTATGTATAAAATAATATATGTACTATATCCTGCATTATGGAAAGGTTTTTTTTTTTTATGCATTTTTTTCCGTGCGCGTACGGTAAGCTGACGGTACGCGCTCCGTACGTCATAAGTACGGTGCGCGTACGTAATAGGATACGCGTACCGTAAGCTGACGCTACGTGCTCAGCACGTCATAAGTACAGCGCGCCTACGTGATACGTGCGTGACGTACGCGTACACGCGGACGCAACGTCGCGGTTACGCAGGGGCGTGTAATGCGCATGCGCGAGTGCATCTTACGTACGCGCTCCGTAAGCGCTCCGTAAGCGTCACGTTTGCGCATGCGTACTTGTTTACGAGCGCGTACCGTGAGCTTACGGAGCGCGCACGGTAGGTCATGTGATCCACAAAGAACACTTTTCATTGGTTGAAATTACTTTCAGTTCCAGAAACTTCCCACACCACACCCATTCCCCTCATTACTGCTTGAAAGAACACTTTTCATTGGTTTAAACTACTTTCAGTTCCAGAAACTTCAAACACCACACCCATTCCCCTCATTACTGCTTGAGATCCCTTAGGAGAAGGAGCTGGATTGACATTGGGATACAATGGCAGAACAGCAGAGCTCTTCTGAGAGTGAGGCCAGCAGCACCACCATGATCCAGAGAAGGAGGAAACAAAAGACTTCTTTTGTATGGGAGTATTTTACTTTTCCAGAGGGGGAGAAAAAGGTGAATGCTCAATTGGTCACTTGCACACTTTGTGGCCGTGTTTTATCTAGAGGAAATCCAAAGAAGAAATATTCCTTTGGAAATCACTCTATGAAAAGACACCTGCAGGATAGACATCCCAGGACCTTTGCTCGACATACTGGAGAAAACTCTTCAGTAAGTCACCAGAGCCCAACCTCAGATGCTCAGCCGAGTACATCATCGGCAGCTCAGCTGAGCCCTTCCTCTGAGGTGGGAGCATCACCTTCTTCTTTTCCTGTGGACATTAACCCTCGATTTGGGAGGGTTGAAATGAGGTGTACAAGATGTGGTGGTCTTATTGTTTATGGGGAGATCAGTCTTCCCCTTATTAACAATAAGATAGACCAGCATGTTTGTAGACGCTTATAATATTCCCATTCTTTCTTTCCTCTATCCCTGTATTAACCCAACGGCTCTTATAAGAGCCAACCTTAACTCACAATTTTTTTTTTTTTTTTTTAAGCTTTCCTTTTTGCAAATTTTTTTTTGCCGTGCGCGCACGGTACGCGTAATTCCGCGAATTTCGTGGAATTTCGCAGTTTACACCGTGCGCGTACGCTACGCGCATTCGGCGATTTTTCGAAAAAAAAAAAAAAATCATTTTTGCCCTTGAGGGTCCTTCTAGGACCCCCTGACCAAGGCTAGGGGGTCAGGAACTGTCGAGCCTGCCCCCTTTTCACATTATCCACCTTTTTTATTCACCCCCTGACAGTGCGAGTGACAAAATGGCGGCCGACACTTCCTCCTTTCTTCCGATTCGAATGTTTACTAAGATCTAACAGCCAATCAGATGTGAGCTCGCGCACGCCACCGTACGCGCACGGTAAGCGCACCGTAAGCTGCCACAGATATATATATTGATTTAAATGCTATTTTCTCAGAATCTTCTGAACAGATTTACACCAAACCTACAAAAGGCACTTCCTTGACCTGGGGACTACCTCTCTGCCAAATTTCATTAAATTCTGTTCAGCCGTTCGGGCTGTAGCTCTGTCTAAAGGTCCTATGGAAAAATGCATGGGAAAAACGCGTTTTGGGACCCTCCTTTTATCTCAGCCCCCGCTTGACGAATCCCCCCGAGACTTTCAGGGTAGGAGCGGAGCGTAGCGCCCCACCTATTTTGAAAAATTCGCGAGGATTCGACGACCGGCGCCAAAGTTATTCAAAATAGAATGTTGCGGATTTCCTATGGAAACGTGGTCCTAAATATAACTACCTACTGGCGACCGCCAGTAGGTAATATACATATATATATATATATATACACACATATATATACACACATATATATACACATATATATACACATATATATATATATATACACATATACACATATATATACACACATATATATATATACACACATATATATATATATACACACATATATATATATACACACATATATACACACAT
>NC_140590.1:1627388862-1627396362 GCF_964204655.1 Triturus cristatus | reverse complement strand
ACTACAGTGATCTAATGAGCAACTAGAGTGCTAACATTCAGAATTTATGGCAAATGTGTGACATATCTGAATACCTTCATGATGGAATCAAAGTAAAAAACTGAAAGCATTTCCGACTGAGGAGACTGCAGTACATGAGGAAATTAGGAAACTTCATAACAAATAAATCTCCCAAGATGGCCACCGGAGACAAAAGAGCCCAAATGTAGCCCAAAATCACCCAGATATAGCCCAAATATAGCCCAATGACAGAAGTGTGCAAAACACTTATTATTTTGTGTTTTTGCAGTGTTATATAGTGCAGACTTGTCAGGTATTGGAGTGCTTTACATGAGCATTGGTTACATCACACAAGAACAAATTCATTTTGGTTGTAGACATGGGGAGACTAAGTGATTTGACCAGAATCACAGAATGTCGAGCTGAAGCAGAAACTTCAACCTGGTTCCCCAGTTGCAAAGTCTGCAGTTCTGGAAGTAACACCACATCCTCTCCCCTAAGTGCAACATTTAATCAAGTTGTCAACTAGATAAAAAAACATAAAGATAACAAATAATTTAAAAGTGCTTTGTCGCTATTTGAAAACTCAGAAAATATGTCCTTATTTTAGTCTTTTAGAGCACTAACCATAATTTTGATGCCAATAAGACCCTCTCATATATGTAATTTCTAAAGGAATGCTCTAGGTATTACAGTTTTGATTACATCAAGATGATGTCAGGCGTTCCACACTTTTGTAATAAATATAGAATGTTAGCAATCTAGTTGTTCATTAGGATACTGTTGAGAGGCAGAGGCCAGGGGCACGGACTCTGAAAATTGAAGCCAGGTAGGAGGGTGCAAAGGCAACAATTTAACCACACTGAGCAGGCAGGAAGGGCCGTGGAAGCACAACAGACTATGGAGGGCAGTGGAAAGGGGGGCAGGGGCAACAAACCAACAATACAGGACTTGCAAGAGAGGCTGTTGGAGGGAAGATCTATTACGGGTCAAGGAAGCTAGGGGCGGTCCCCAGAGCCCCGGGAGCCACCACAGAACTGAGCAGGAGAGTGAGTCAGGGACAAAAGGGGCACCTTAATTTGAGCCGGGGTGCCTAGGAACGCTTGCTCCAAAAATGAAGAAAACAGACATATGAGACATGGAATTGGAGGCAGAATACAATGGCAGTTTAATGAGAAGATGCAACTTCAAAGAAACCGCAGAATAGAGACATAAAGTACAAAATACAGAATCCAGATAATCATACAGCTGTCATGATATTCTCTGTATCTCAATTAATGGACTGACAGAGAGAGAGAGAAAACACATCTATAAATGCATCATGAGAAACAAGTTACACCAAGGAAAATGTTACCTAGGAACACTCACATTTACTTTTAGAGCAAGCATTCCTGCAATTACAATACAACATCTTTTAAATGCAAAAGTAAAGAGAACAATGGTTAAACATAACATGACATTTCATATAGGTAAAATAGAATAAGATACTTCAAGCAAAGCAGAGCAAGACATTTTAAGCAAAGGAAGACAAGAGCTCCCAGTTCTTGGGGAAAACCTGCACAGCCTGTTAACCTACATACAGACGGCGAGGTTGTCCGTTGATATCTGTGGGTGATCCCTTTTTATATCATTTTGTGGGCTCCTTTGCACGCTACATCTACCTACGTATGCTACCCAAAAGCTTCGTCTGCAGATTTTACCAGACATTTCGTCATTTACCCACTTAATGCTGACAATGGACTGGGTGAAAAGGTCAGTCTCTCAGGACAATCGCTTATCGTAAGTTCCATAGAGCAAGCAGAAAATAATGGGTATTGTACAGGAATTCAATATATTCATGTATAAAATCTCCTCAGTTCTCCTAACTTGATGCTCTGCGGTTGCCACTTCCTTAAAAGCGGGAAACCTGCCCAGGAAGCAAGTACCAGTCCAGGATGCAGCCTACTGTATGTCGACAGCTTCAGGGGGATGTTGAACTTTGATACCGAGCACGGAGCACTCGGGTAGGGTGGGGGCTACTAGTTTGGAGCAGAAGGCCTCGCAGACCTGCCTTCAGACTGCTATACACTAAAATTGCAGAGCTATGGTCAATTTAACAAAGAGGCCTACATATTGAACAGAAGGGCCTACACAGGGGTTTTATGCTGGCTGAGTGGTAAGGATGTCTCAGGATAATTATATAGCAACACAGGACCCGCTGGTCAATTTAATACGGCCTACAAATGCGGCTGGCAGGGCAAGGACAAGGGTCTCATACTTCAGGTGTGGACAGAACGGGCCAGGGGCCCCCTGTGATACAAAATCTACCCTCCTTCAAGGCTGTGGCAATGTAATAGACCATTGTGGGCAGAAGGAAGAGGCAATGGTAGTACAACCATACATGCCAACAGACCCGATTCAGCCAGGAAACGTCCAATGTTTTTAAGCTCAAATGGGCTTTATTTGATCTGTCTCCTGTCTACAATATCCTCTTTTTCAATGTAACTCAAAGGGGAAAATCAATACCCCAGTTTTTTTTCAAAATCTCCCTCTTACCAAGTTCAAAATGTTCGCAAGTATGGTACATTGGATCATGGAAGGAAATGGGATAGGGACATGGACTTGGATAACAGAGGACAGGAGAGACATGGAGAGGTGCACCAAACTGACCCTGCAGGGCAGGCATCAGGGTTTGCAGCAGCACAATACACCACACAGGGCATGCAGGACGGGAGTGCAGCACAACAATCCATAGAAAGCAAGAGGGAGGGGACAGGACCATGCACATGGACAACAGAGAACAGAGGGGCAAGAGGCAATGGTAGCTAGCTGACCATAATGGACAGACAGGAGAGAAGGCTGCAGCATAACAGACCATAAAGGGCAGGAGGGACGGATCAGGGGCATTACAATGGAACAGACAAGCCAGGAGGGAGGGAGTAGGGGTCTGCACATGTAAACAAAGGGCTGGGGGCAAGGGGGCAGGGCAGGAGCAGCAAGATAGCCATGGAGGTCAGGCAGGATGGGCACTAGAAGCAAGACACAACATGAAGAGCAACAGTGAGACTGTGATGGCATACACACAGACCATGGAGGGAAGGTGGGAGGGGGTCAGGGGCAGCTAACTGACCACACAGGGAAGGTGGGAGGGGCCATGGCAGCACAGAAGACCATGCATGGCAAGTGGGAGGGTTAGTGGCAGCACAATGGCTATGATGGGCAAGGAGGAGGGTGCAGGGGCATGCACAAAGGACGATGGAGGATAGAAGGGAGGGTTAGGACCTGTGCACAGACAAGAAAGTTCAGGGGAAGGGGCCTCACAACAGACCACACGGGGCAGGCAGGAGGAGCAGTTGCAGCACAACAGACCAGGGAGGGCAGAAGGGTGTGGCAGTACAATGGACCATGTAGGACAGGAGGAAGAGGATAGAGGCATGGCATGTGGACAGGCAGGGTGGAGGTGGCAGGGACAGGTTACAGTCATCTGACAATGCTAGGCAGGTGGGAGGGGAGTGGCAGCTCAACAGAACACTCAGAGTAGATAGGAGTGGCAGGTCCATGGGACATGGTGGGCAAAAAGGATGGAGCAGGGGCATGCACAAAGACATCGGAGGGCAGGGGGAAGGAGAATAGGGGCAGCAAGCTAAGCACAGAGTTTAAGCAGGAGGTCAATGATGGGGCATAGAATTGGGCAATGGAGGGCAGGAGGAGTGAACTGGTACATCATACTAAATTGAGGGCAGTGGCAGCACATCAGACCATGCATGGCAGGAGGGAGGAGGCTAGTCCATGGATTCACACAACAGAGGATAGGGAGGAGGGGGATGGGGCAGCAAGCTAACTGTTCAGAGAAGGCGGGTATTAGAAACGTTATTGTTTTTAAAACATTTTGTCTGTGCAAACTACTTAAAATATGAACAAGTATGCAGCATAATCTCACTTTTATTCAGGAAGAAGAAGACGTTAGTGACTGTGACTCCGGGCTCACTTGGCAAAAACACCCCCTGACCCTCCACCCCCTATCGCAAAATGTAATGCCCGTGAAAAGGGTAGGTGAACACAGTGTTATATAGAACATAGTCCTGAGAGCACGATTGAAAATGAAAACTAGATATAGTGTATGGTATAAACTATGCACCAAAAAGTGTGATATAAGATGAACCAGGTGTGAAATATAATATGCAATACATTGTGCGCAATGACAGATTCATTGGAGAGCGCGAGATAGCACAGGCACTAGCGCGTGCTATGCGATATGCGCCTTGGAGTGTAATATGCACAGGGCAGTGTTGTGTAACCTAACTAGTCTCTAAAGTTGTAATATAAAATATGTGCTGGGGAGTGTAACGTTGCACATGCACTGTGACAAAGATATGGATCCCAAATTGTAATATGTATGGCATAGCACTGTGCGTTATAACATAGGCATCGAGGAAGGCACGTTTGATGGGGCAATATAACCCGTGCGAAGACAAGTGTGGCATGACATATTCACGGGGTGGTGTTACAGTGCACATGGGCTAGAGAGTGTCATAGCATATGCACTAGCTAGTGGAATACAACACAGAGGTGTGTGGTACTCGGCAGGCAATGGTGGGTGTAACACAGCATTGGGCTCTGTCAGGAGCGCGCTGTGACTCGCAAGTGATGTTCGTCCCCTTTCCAGAGAGTAAAATAAAAAGTATTACACATCCGGCAGTGGATGTGTGTTTTATTAACCGTGAGGGGGGTTTCTTGCATAGTTTTGGTCGAATTTTTGTCGAATCCCCTTTGAATGGCTTGGTGTGCATGTGTATTAAATGTGCCCGTCAATAGCTACCCATGTTTGTATAAATAAACGACAAGGGTGTCTACCGGGATTAGGCACGGTAGAGCATCAAACATGTCAGAGCTTCACTAGTGGTGTAAATACATTCCACGTGGATTAATTGCATGCATAGTTGCCTTTTAATGAATATCACGCAAATCGTCATGGTGATAGGTACGTACGGTTTGTCCAGCATGTCCTAGGTGTGTCTATAAATATATATTTTTTTAAAATAATAAAAAACAGTGGCCGGCCCTGGGGATTGGGGTCAAAAAAATATAATTAGGAGACAGGCCCTGGGGGATGGGGTCATCAGGGCCAATAAATTAGAATAAGAAGGGGAACCACACAGCCCCCCTTCTTAAAAAAATAAAATAAATAAAAGACTGGCATCGTGCCGGAGGCCATGCCCCCTCCGTGCAGCACTCTGCAAACGCGCCCCCAACAGGCATCTCCAGTATGCGCCAGGGAGCTGCGCTGCAGACAGGTGTTCTGAGGCCAAGCCCCTTTTTACACCTCTCTGCAACGCAGCTCTGTGGCGCTTACTGGAGGTACCTAGTGGTCTAGTGTGACCCTAGGGACCCTTAGGATTCAAGGGGACTTAATCTCTCAACTTAGAACAGCCACAGGGCGCGTTTAAACAGTGGTGAAGGGAGGGGACGGGGCCTGAGGTGACGTGTGCAAACACGCACCATGGCACGTTTTAAATTGGGGATATAATTTCCCTTCAATACTGAGGGCCCCTGGGGGCTAACTAGCCCACCAAGTGCTTCCAGTAAGCGCCACTGAGCTGCATTGCAGAGAGGTGGTCCAGGCTGTGCCACTTTTTACACCTCTCTGCAACGCAGCTCTGTGGCACTTACTGGAGGTACCTAGTGGGCTAGTTGGACCCTAGGGACCCTCAGGATTCAAATGAACTTAATCTCCCAACTAAAAACGGACACAGGGCGTGTTTACACAATGGTGAAAGGAGGGGACGGGGCCTGAGTTAACGTGTGCAAAAACGCCCCGTGGCCTGTTTTAAGAGGTAGTTTTAATCCCCATGCCCTATTATATACTAGGGGCTTATAGAGGAGGTAAGGCTAATCACAGGGGGACCCCAACGCATAAGGTTCCCTAGTGTATGTAGGTGTTTTCGCTGTATTCTAAGTGTCTTTTAACATAGCACTGGCTCTAGGACTGGTTAGTCAGACTCAGTTACCACCAGTATCCGTCTGAAAAAGTTGAGGGTACAGGATGATTTTGCAACAAGGCTTCTTTCTGCTCTTCTTTTTGTTCTTTCTGCACGTTATCCTTCTTCCTGCACTTATCTTCGTATTTGAGGACTTCTGTTGCTTCTTTCTGCACTTCTTTTGTTTCTTTCTGTGCATTTTTTCTTCTTTCTTCACATGTCCTATCTCTGTAGGCATAGTTAGAAATTAGATTTTAAAAAACCTTTGAAATTAACAGAAAAAACCATAGGTTTCAGGCACGTTATAGTTAGGAATTAGCATTTAAAAAACCTCAGAAATTCACTGAAAAAACCATAGGTTTCAGGGGTGTTATAGTTAGCTGGACTTTTCACTTGTACAAAACCATTGAAATTCCCCCGTTATAGTTAGTTCAGCTAACTATAACTCGCGCGCCCGCAATGCACTGCTGATGACGTCACATATTACATCACTCATGACATGGTCAGTGACATCACTCATGACATCACTGATGACATCTCAAATGACATCACTGATGACATCACTGATGACATCATCCTTGTGATAGAGTGGCAGACCTCCTCTCACCCTAATATAACCTTTGATACACACATTCAAAAATAGAGACTAAAATTTTCAAAACAATGGACATACCAATACCAGTTACAACAACCTCTTCAGTAATTCTAAGATCCACATACACATCCACTCATTCACCAACAGTCCAATACAGTCACTCATACATGTACTCACTCATCATATGTACTCATACACCTATACATCCTGTTACACAATGCCACTCATCCATAGAGTTACTCACACACATAGTCACTCATGCTAATAAAGAATCAAACATACATTTACTTGCATATACAGTTATACACACACCACCACACTTACTTCTACGGAAACTTACACATACTTAGTCTTTTAAACAATCACTTATAGAAACACATACTTATTCATACAGGAACTCTTTCAATCTCTCACATATACTCACATATATACACCAATAGTCACATATACTAGTTTAAAACATATGTAGTTACTCATAAAGACACTATTGAGACAGTCATTCACTCACTAACACACCCATACACACACTCATCCACCCATACAGTCCTGCACACATACTGTGTTCAACACATACAAACAGTGAGTCACTCATTCATGCACCTATGCACTACGTAATACCCCCCACCGAACCATGCAGACACTCAGACTGATACTCAAAAAACCAACTAATAACCTATATAGACACCCATGTAGCTACTCACCAACCCATGCAGCCACTTATACACAAAGTGAGAGACTGATACAGATATTTACATATTTAAACATTACTCACTAAGCCATGTATTCACTATGATACACTTAATCAGTCAGTTACACAATCAATTTTTCAAAAACAAATCATCCATTTAGACACTTATATACCCATTTATTCTTCCATCGACCTTGAGATATACATATATAAAACATATTTAATTTTCAGAATAACACACATTCACTGGATGATGTCAT
>NC_140590.1:1627358862-1627378862 GCF_964204655.1 Triturus cristatus | reverse complement strand
CCTGACGCGTTTCGGGCCAACCTCGGCCCTTGTTCACAGGCTGTGGCAGGAAACAAAGAAGGCTTCAAAGTCACCAACAACCCAGCATAGATTTGAATTGGCGCCCCTCGTTGAGCTCTCGCAGGTGAGTTCGTTTTTGTAAACTGCATGCTGGGATGTGTAGTCCAGAAGCGCCCTCGATTTCCTGTAAATTAACAAAGAATTCATTTCAGGGAAAATTCTTCGTGCAATGCCCACCAGTGGGCTCCCAAACACAATAGGCAAGCTCCTTCCCTGTTGTTGCTGCAGCGGGGCGATGAACAGTTCGGTGCCCCTGCAGCTCCATTCAAAATTGTGTGGCGGCAGCGTACCTCACGGCGGGACAGCCGTAAATATATAATCAGGTTTTGTACAAGAAGTCGAGGACGCGCACAACAGCAGGTAGCTGGGACAAAGGCTCTTTATTAACGCGTGCAGCTTGCCATTAAGTTCGGATTCGTTGCAATGCCTGACGCGTTTCGGGCCAACCTCGGCCCTTGTTCACAGGCTGTGGCAGGAAACAAAGAAGGCTTCAAAGTCACCAACAACCCAGCATAGATTTGAATTGGCGCCCCTCGTTGAGCTCTCGCAGGTGAGTTCGTTTTTGTAAACTGCATGCTGGGATGTGTAGTCCAGAAGCGTCCTCGATTTCCTGTAAATTAACAAAGAATTCATTTCAGGGAACATTCTTCGTGCAATGCCCACCAGTGGGCTCCCACACACAATAGGCAAGCTCCTTCCCTGTTGTTGCTGCAGTGGGGCGATGAACAGTTCGGTGCCCCTGCAGCTCCATTCAAAATTGTGTGGCGGCAGCGTACCTCACGGCGGGACAGCCGTAAATATATAATCAGGTTTTGTCCAAGAAGTCGAGGACGCGCACAACAGCAGGTAGCTGGGACAAAGGCTCTTTATTAACGCGTGCAGCTTGCCATTAAGTTCGGATTCGTTGCAATGCCTGACGCGTTTCGGGCCAACCTCGGCCCTTGTTCACAGGCTGTGGCAGGAAACAAAGAAGGCTTCAAAGTCACCAACAACCCAGCATAGATTTGAATTGGCGCCCCTCGTTGAGCTCTCGCAGGTGAGTTCGTTTTAGTAAACTGCATGCTGGGATGTGTAGTCCAGAAGCGTCCTCGATTTCCTGTAAATTAACAAAGAATTCATTTCAGGGAAAATTCTTCGTGCAATGCCCACCAGTGGGCTCCCAAACACAATAGGCAAGCTCCTTCCCTGTTGTTGCTGCAGCATATATATATACACACATATATACACATATATATATATACACACATATATATATACACACATATATATATATACACATATATATATATATACACATATATATATATATACACATATATATATATACACATATATATATATATACACATATATATATATATACACATATATATATATTCACTGAAAAAAACATAGGTTTCACACACGTTATAGTTATGAATTATCATTTAAAACACCTTGCAAATTCACTTAAAAAACCATAGGTTTCACACATGTTATAGTTAGCTGTAGATTTCACTCGTAAAAAACCAATGAAATTCCACGTTATAGTTAGATCAGGTAACTATAACTTGCGCGCCCACAATAAACTGCTGATGACGTCACATATTACATCACTCATGACATGGTCAGTGACATCACTCATGACATCAATGATGACATCTGAAATTACACATTGTGGATTGCGGTCGCGCAAGTTATAGTTACCTGATCTAACTATAACGTGGAATTTGCAAGGTTTTTTAAATGATAATTCCTAACTATAACGTGTGTGAAACCTATGGTTTTTTCAGTGAATTTGTACGGTTTTTTAAATGCTAAGTTATGTATTTATTTTTCATTTTTTTTTCTGGTTTTTCACTGTGCGCACACCCTGCGCGCACTGTGCGCTTCGCGCACCGTGCGCGCGCTGTAGGCACTCGGGGCGCTTCGCGCACCGAGCACCCACGTTGCGCACTCCATGTCGTGCGCGCCTCGCCTTTTTTTAGACATTAACATTTGTTTTTTTCTCCCTTGTGGGTACTTTAATTTATTTAATAAATGTGATTGTTATTTTTTTTATTTTTTTTATTTTTTTTTGCCGTGCGTGTACGGTAAGCTTACCGTACGCGCACTCCGTGATTGTTTTTTAAAATTATTAAATGTATTTTTCGT
The DNA here is from genome assembly GCF_964204655.1 of Triturus cristatus. Classification (NCBI taxonomy): domain Eukaryota; kingdom Metazoa; phylum Chordata; class Amphibia; order Caudata; family Salamandridae; genus Triturus; species Triturus cristatus. The sequence goes on along the minus strand of NC_140590.1, from coordinate 1,627,376,669 downwards.
ACTTTTGGGTCCTTCTTGGACCCCCTGACAAACACGAGGGGGTCTGCAACTCTCTTCGTTGCCCCCTTTTCACGTCCCCCACCTTTGTTTCTCAGTGCGAGAGACAGAAAATGGCGGCCGACACTTCCTGATTTCGACCAATTCGAATGTTTACAGTCATGTAACCACCAATCAGAATTGAGTTCGCGCACAGCACCGTACGCGTACGGTAAGCTTACGGTAAGCGCACGGAGCGCGCTTACAGATATATATATTGATTTAAATGCTATTTTCTCAGGACCTACTGAACAGATTTACACCAGACCTACAAAAGGCACATCCTTGACCTGAGGACTACCTCTCTGCCAAATTTCAAGTAATTCTGTTCAGCCGTTCGGGCTGTAGCTCGGACTAAAGGTCCTATGGGAAAATACATGGGGAAATTGCGTTTTGGGACCCCCCTTTTTTCTCAGCCCCCGCTTGACGAATCCCCCCCGAGACTTTCAGGGTAAGAGCGGAGCGTAGCGCCCCATTAGTTTTGAAAATTTCGCGAGGATTCGTCGACCGGCGCCAAAGTTATTCCAAATAGAATGTTGCGGATTTCCTATGGAAACACGGTCCTAACTATAACTATCTACTGGCGACCGCCAGTAGATAATATACACATATACATATATACATATACACACACACATATATATACACACACATATACATATATATACACATATATATATACACACATATATATACATACACATATATATACATACACATATATATACATACACATATATATACATACACATATATATACATACACATATATATATATACACATATATATACACATATATATATACACACATATATATATACACATATATATATACACATATATACACATATATACACATATATATATATACACATATATATATATACACATATATATATATACACATATATATATATACACATATATATATATACACATATATATATACACATATATATATACACATATATATATACACACATATATATATATACACATATATATATATACACATATATATATACACATATATATATACACACATATATATATATATACACATATATATATATACACATATATATATATACACATATATATATATACACATATATATATATACACATATATATATATACACATATATATATACACATATATATATACACATATATATATATACACATATATATATATACACATATATATACACATATATATATACACATATATATATATATACACATATATATATACACATACACATATATACACATATATATATACACATACACACATATATATACACATATACATACACACACATATACATACACACACATATACATACACATATACATATATATGCATACACATACATATATATACACACACACACACACATACACATACATACATATACACATACATACATATACACATACATACATATATACATATATACATTACACATACATATATACATTGCACATACATACATATATACATTGCACATACATACATACATATACATTGCACATACATACATATACATTACACACATACACATATATACATTACACACATACATACACATATATACATTACACACATACATGCATATATATACATTACACATACATACACACATTACACATACATATACATTACACATACATATACATTACACATACATACATATACATTGCACATACATACATATACATTACACATACATACATATATATACATTACACATACATATATATACATTACACATACATATATATACATTACACATACATACATATATATACACATTACACACATATATATATACACATTACACACATATATATACACATTACACACATATATATACATTACACACATATATATAACATTACACACATATATATACATTACACACATATATATATATACATTACACACATATATATATATATATACATTACACACATATATACACATTACACACATATATATATGTATATTACACACATATATACATTACACATATATATATATATATATAAATACATACACATATATATTACCTACTGGCGGTCGAGGTATAGTTAGGACCTATTTTCCATAGGAAATCCGCAACATTCTATTCCCAATAAGTCTGGCGCCGGTTGACGAATCTTCATGAAATTTTCCAAGCTTTTGGCCAGCTCCGGTCCGTTCCTATCCTGAAAGTCTCGGGGTGATTCGTCAAGCGGGGGCCAAGACAAAAGGGGGTCCCAAAACACGTTTTCCCCATGTATTTTCCCATAGGACCTTTAGCCGCAGCTACAGCCTGAACTGCTGAACGGAATTACACCAAATTTGGCAAAGAGGTAGTGTTCAGTTCAGACTCGTGCCTTTTGCTTAAATGGTGTTAATCTGTTGAGTAGTGCCTGAGAAAATTACAGTTAAAAGTACATATATATCTATGGCCTCGGAGGATCCGCGCACCCTATGCGCACCCTGAGCACACCCTCTGCGCACCGTGCGTGCACCCTCCTGATCACGTGCTGAATGCTAATTGGCTGTCAAGTGGTTGTCAACATTCGAAACCAGGAACTGTTGGCAGCAATTTTGTGCCTCGGTAGAAGAGAGGCTGAAGAAGTAAGGGGAATAAGTGTGTAAAAGATATAAAGGGGGCAGGGTAGAAATACTCTGACCCTCTAGACCTGCTTAGGGGGTCCCAGAAGGACTCCCAGGACCCCCTTTTCTTTTTAAACGGCAAAATGTACACTGGGTGCGCGGATCCGGCCGTAAAAAAAACCAAAAACGAAGCGCGGGCTTCCGTGCTTCCTTAATAATTAGCCCCCGGCGGGCCAAATCCCGGGGGCAAACACCGTAACATTTATTGGGGGGCCAAGGCTCATGAGTGATGTCACTGACCATGTCATGAGTGATGTAATATGGGACGTCATCAGCAGTGCATTGCGGGGGTGCGAGTTATAGTTAGCTGAACTAACTAGAACGGGGGAATTTCAATGGTTTTGTACGAGGGAAATGTCCAGCTAACTATAACGTGCCTGAAACCTATGGTTTTTTCAGTGAATACATACATACACACACATATATATACATATATACACATACATATACATACATAAACATATATACACACACGTACACACATACATATACACATATACATACATACATACAATCAATCTCCAATCAATCTCACGCCCTCCGATGCTCCTATATACAACAGCTTATTGGATCTAGCAGAGGAAAGCAGAGCTTCAATATTCTCCAGCGGACAGGGTAGATCAGCAAAGGAAACAACTCCATTCAAACCACGGTCAACATTTAATCCCATTACCACTAGAGACGCAATTGATATATTTCAAGAGCACGTCATTTCTGATATCAAGAAACTAAATTTGGAGGTCAATCAGATTAATAAAAATAAAACTATCAACAAAAAAGAACTACAGTACCATCTATTGATCAACAAACTAAAAACTAACAAAGATATTGTCATCAGAAACTCCGACAAAGGGGGAAACCTAGTAATTTGAAGTAGAAAAGCATATATAGAGGAAGCTAATAAGCAATTAACGGATAGAGAATGTTACCTTCGTTGTGATCAAACTTCGATGAAAACAATGCAGAGCAACTATTATAGCAAATTACTAGCTTGGAAGTCTGCAGGACTAATCACAACACCGGAATATACGTTTCTTCGTAATGATCATCCAATTACTCCTATACTATATTTTATTTCAAAAGTACACAAGGTCCCCCTCAAACCTCCAGGCAGACCGATAATTTCGACCCGAAGACACAGGAGACTTTTTATCTAAGGTTCAAGAACTGGAATGGAAGGAGGACTATTTATTAATAGCATTGGATGTGACGTCGCGCTATACCTCTATCAACCATCAGGACGGACCCAGGGCCCTGGGTCACTATCTAATAAGAGGATCCATTGAACAAGAACAACATAGCAAAATGATCATCAATATGGTTGAATTTTGTCTGAAGAACAATATATTTTTGTTTCAGAATACACATTACCAGCAACAACGAGGCGTGGCTATGGGGGCCAGCTTCTCCCCAAGCTATGCATGTCTGCATATGGGATGGTGGGAGGAGCTGGTCCTCCATAATCACTTTGAGGAAATCTTGTAAACAATGTGAAATGTTGGTACAGATTTATAGATGACCTCTTTGTGGTTTGGCAAGGCTCGGAAAGATCAGCTCAAGAGTTTCTAAACTGCCTAAATGTTAATAATCTAAATTTACATTTTACATCCACTATCAGTCGAGAAAGAATTACATTTCTGGATGTAGAGATTTACATTAAAGAATGCAAGATAGAAACAACACTGCATAGAAAATCAACGGCAGGTAACTCTGTCTTGCATGCAAGCAGTTCTCATCCGACGCATTTGATCCACAGCATCCCCTATGGGGAGATGCTTAGACTGAGAAGGATTTGTAGTAATCAGGAAGAGTTGAACAAAGTACAGACAAATAGCAAACTCAGGTTCCTAGCTAGGTGCTATACACCAGCATGTATAGAGGCAGCTATTAAAAAAAGTGTAATCGTTCCCAGAACAAGTCTCCTAGAACGGAAAGCACACAAAAGCATACAAGTAGTTGACGACACCACATTCAGAATGAATTTTGGCTACAACAAACAACACAGAAAGATAAAAAATATCATCAAGAGAAATTGGCCTCTCCTATTAGAAGACCCGGTGATAGGACACCTACTGCCTAAGCAAGCATCCATCACATTCAGCAGGGCACCTTCAATGAAGGACTCTCTGGTGCACAATGATATAGGCACACCATCAACTGGCTCATGGCTATCTCAGAGGAAGGGATTCCATAAACGTAAAATGTGTAGAGCATGCCAATTTGGGACAAATAAAACCAGTTACCAGACACCCTTCAATGAAGAGAGTAAACCCATCACCAAAGCCTTAACTTGTAAAAGCGAGTTTGTTGTTTATGTGTTGGAGTGCCCATGTGGCCTACAATATGTGGGTAGTACCATCCTGCAGGGCCCCAAAAGGGTACTCCAACACATAAGAGCCATTAAAAATCATGACCAAGCATACCCAAAGGCAAGGCACTTTGAGGAAAAACACAATGGAAACCCGATTGGTCTCAAGTATTTTCTCATTGATGCCATCGCACCCAACAAGAGAGGAGGTAATAGAGAAAAGGCACTAAGACGTTTAGAGACCCGATACATCCTGATACATCCTGGATCTCGACACCAAGGCCCCACGGGGCCTGAACGCTACCGAAGAGCTCTATACTTGCCTTTAGGGATTCACTAGCAAAAAATTTAACAGAAACTGACAGCTTTTTAACAACAGTCACTACGTCACTTGACCAAAGATGAAATCCGCCCAACTTTTAAAAATTTTTTAATTTTGAAACACAATTTTCACATTTTAAGACGGGGTATCAACTATGATAATAGCACTTGAGCACTTTTACACTTTTATTTATTAAATACTTTTAGCACCATGTGCAACAGATGGGATCATGTGAGGGGCTTTGACACCTTAGAGCCCGCTACAGGACAATTAAGGTAGATACAAGGGATTTGAGGGTTATATAAGATAACAACGAAAAGTTTCGACTAAGCAGGCCTGTTAGACCTGGCACCGTTGGCGTGGGTCACCCTTCCATTTTTGTTTGTGCCTCAATGTATTTTTGTGCTGGTGTTAGCTGCTCAGGGCCCTGTGACACTGCCATCCAGTGCCACAGGGCAAGTGCTCCCTATGGTAAAATGTATTATGTGAATTGACTTCCACGATTGGTTTACTGTCAGCCCCTAGTAAAGCGCACCAGGAGTGCCAGGGCTTGTAAATACAAATGCCGCTAGTGGGCTGCAGCACTGGTTGTGCCACCCACAGAAGCGGCCTAGTAAAATGTGTCTAGGATCTGCCACTGCAGAACCTGCGCGCAGTCAGGTACTGTCGCTCTGGCTGCGCAAGTGCACCTGCTTGCCAGTCCCTAAACCTTCCCTTAACTGCATGTTAGCCACCCCTCTGGTAGGCCCAAGGGCAGGGTGCATTGTAGGCATAAGGTAGGACATGCCATGATGTGTGTGGCATGTCTTACTAGTGAATTACAGCCCTTTTCGTTTTTCACTAGTGAAGGCTACCTGCTCTCCATAGGCCAGAATGGGCTGCTGGGATTGCTACACGCTGTGATCCCAGTGGACTCATAGAGCATGGTAGAAAGTCATGTTTAGTATGCCTGAACTCAGAATAATAAAATACTTCATTTAGTAAAGTTTATTTTAATATCCTGTGTTTGTAAATACTACTTTTAGAAAGTTAGTATTTACTGATCTGGCCATCCAGTCCGCCTCTGCGCTGTGTGTGTGTTCTGCCTAGTAACAAGAGGAGCAAGGCTGGGGAATTCCAGTTGACAGGTTGGCTGCCAGGTGGTGGGTAGAAAGATTACACCAGGATGGGTGGGAGGAGTACACCTTGACTCTTGAATAGACCTGTGCTCTGCCACCACAAAGCCGGCTCCGCCCCCTGTGGAGCGGCTGATGTCTCTGACCTGCTGCTAAAAAGAAAGAGCAGAGTCACCACAACAAAGTGCTCCAAAACTGGACTGAGCCAGGCCCAGGCCCCCTGGCGACAAAGAACAAAGGATTTGCGCTTTAAAAGAAGGAGCCCCGCTCCTAAGAAATCAGATCCTGCTCGTGACCAAGAAGAACGCTCTGCCTGAGGAGGAGGAACCTGAAGCTGAAGGAGGAAACGCTGTTCCTAAAGTCTGGAGGACTTGCCTGCAGTGGTTGCCTCGCTGCCAAAGGAGAGAAGAAACCTGCATAAGACTTGCTTTATTTGTTTGACCCAAAAACGTGTGTTCACAGCATTCTCCAAGGGCTTGATTGAGCTTGTCCCCTGAACTGAACCCCAGGACTAGTGGGTTCACCGTGCCTCCGCTCGTCTGTGAATCGAGCCGTGTGCTTTCTCCCGCCGGAGTGCTCTGCGCACCTGCCCCCCCCTCCAAGGGCCGTGACACCCAGAAGCCTGGCCGCCACCACTCGCCGCGAGCCCCGCTCTACCTGAGTCGGTCTTGACCCCTCGGGTCTGGCCGCCCCGCTTCCCTGTCACCCGCCTGCTGCTGGAGTGGGCTTGGTGCCCTCTCGCCCTCCCGCAGGATTTCTGCTCGGACCGCGAGTTCAAAGCCCCGGACGGCCGCCCGTACGTCGCAACGTATCCGGCCGCCCCGCTTCGCCTCCCCGCAAGATTCAGACCGCGTCGCCCCCAGAGGTGACCTCCCGCACCGTCCGTGTTGGAGGCCCTGGGCCGCGCCTGTCGTTCGAAAGCCGCCCACTGATTCCAGATCCAGAGTCCCTCAAAGGTGCCGAAGCTGCACCCCCACCGAAGACGCGTCCAACCCGCCGCACGAACCAAGGTACAGTGAACACTCTATCGGACTCGGGGTCCGCAACGTTCTGATTTCCCCGTATCACTGTACCCTGGGCGCACGGCGTTTCACCGTGGCTGGACAGATCCAAGAGAGCGCTACAGAGCGCCCGTAACAAAGGACTTACCAACAAAAGAGAATTGTGCCGAATTGTCACCTTGTGGCCCCCCCCTTTCACGAACGTTATTTATGGTCTTGTACTAAGTCTGCATAACAAAGAACCTTTTACATAAAGTATACGTATTTTTGATACAACTTACGCCTGGCGTCCATTTGTGGGGGATCTGGTGATTTACTGTGTGTGCAAATAAATGCTTAACTGACGTAACGCCCTGAGGTTTAGCCCTGACTGCTCGCGCCACACTACCTATAGGGTGAGCAGGGGTTGTTCTGAGGGAGTAATTCTCTTGCCATGACTAGAAGAAGGGACCACTGCTTGTCACAAGTACCTACCTGTGCCAACCAGGGGTTCCCCATTCTAACATTGGTGGCAGCGGTGAGGATTTCGGATTTGCATTTATGATTTACATACAGTGAAATATTGATCACCACGTAGCGAGAGTAGACCTATAACGCAGCCACAGGTTGAATTTTGTTTTGCTGAAGAATCTCCACTTGAAGAAACCATGCCTAGCTCAGTCAGTGGAGGCGGAGCGTCCTCCATACTCTCTGGGATTGATGACATAGATTGGGAACAAGAGGCACTGAGAAAGTGCACTAATGAAGTCTTGAAAAGATACCTCTCCAAGTACAGAATTAAACAAAGTGGATTGACCACCAAGGATCAGTACATAAAGGCGCTGATGGCCTGGCACGAATCAAAGTTCCCGGAGAATGCAAGAGAGGTGATCCCCCCAGAAGGTGTTCCTGAGCCTGGCAGAGGCCTGTCGAACGGGGGGGATGGCCGACAGGAGTGCTGCACGCGCACATGAGGTGGAGATGGCAAAACTTCAAATGGAGATGGAAAGACAAAGATTGGCCATGGAGCATGAGGTAAAAGTGAGGGAGTGTGATATCAAGGCCAAGAGTTTGAACCACTCTCCCTCTGGTGGCAGCAATTTAACAGAGTCAAGGGTGCATATTCCTAAAGATGTAGTAAGAGAGTATTATAAACAGGATGATATTGGGCAGTGGTTCAGGGCCTATGAAGTAGCCATGTCCTCTCACCGGGTCCCTGAGAAAGATTGGGGAGCGGGGTTGTGGGGAAGGTTCCTGAGTGAGGGGCGGGACACACTGCTGGATCTCCCCTCTGATGTCAAAACATCCTATCCACACATGAAGGAAGCTCTGATGGCAAGGAATGGGTTAACTCCTGAATTGTACAGGCAGAGGTTTAGGGATTGCACCAAGAAACCTGGTACCACTTATGTAGAATATGTGACCTTTTTTTCCAGAGCGCTAGATGGTTGGGTGAAGGGTAGCAAAGTGAATGATTACCAAGGGCTGTTTGATTTAGTTGCATGGGAGCACTTGTCGGATAATTGTTTTCCTGAGCTACGCCAGCACCTGATCGATAGCAAGCTGACTAACCCTAGGAAGCTTGCTGAGGAGGCGGACCGCTGGATCAGCACCAGGGTCCACAAGGGTCCCGTGGGAGGCCCCGCCAAAGGTGTTCAGGGTCCCCAGCAGAAGGGTGGGGGGGACAAGGGTAAACAGAGGGAGTTCAAAGAGGGCCCCTCAGATGTTACAAGTGTAACAACCTGGGGCACATTTCCATGGTTCCCAAGTGCCCCCTGTATGGTAAACCGGCACCCTCTGGTGCTCCACCCCCCAAGCAGGTGAATAGTGTAGCCTTTGGGAGGGAGATCGATGTCCCAGGGGCGGGGGATCCCGTACAGATGACCCTAGTCTCATTAGGAGACAGCGAGATGGTCGCTGAGGCCCAACTGCCCCCAATACTCAAATGTATGGGCAGTGGGTGACCATAAATGGCCGAAGGGTGGGGGCTCTTAGAGATACAGGAGCCAGTGTGACTGCTGTCAAGCAACACCTGGTGTCTCAAGAGCAGGTTGTCCCACACGCATTCTGCCGTGTTGTCAACTCCGACAACACAGAGAGTCAGTGTCCAATGGCTCAGGTTCCATTTGAGTGTGGGGGGGGGGGGTCTCTGGTACTCTGCAGGTGGCTGTGAGAGAGGCCATGAGAGTAATTCTCTTGCCCTGACTAGAAGAAGGGACCACTGCTTGTCACAAGTACCTACCTGTGCCAACCAGGGGTTCCCCATTCTAACAAGGCCTATAACCAGGTATTGAGACCTGAATGCCTATCTATCCCTCCACGGTCAATTCAGAAAAATTAACAGTATAACAGCGTGACAGGACACAAAAAAACTAGAACTAGGCAATGCACCTTAAAACCAAGCAGGGACAATTATAGATATTAAATGTAAAAATAACTATGGTGATACCCATTAAAAAAAGGTACCCAATAGATTAACTTAGAGTTAGACACAGCCAGACCTAAGAACTATTGCCAAATTCTATTTAAGCTGCTAGACATAATAAGTTATTCACAATAAGGCTTTTTATATTTATATAAATATATGCAAAACTGCTTTTAACTTTAACAACCAATTGTGAATGTATATCTATCTATTTATTTATTTATTTACCTGTCTATTTATTTACTTATTTATTTAATTATTTATCTATTCAGGTAATTGTCTATTAATTGCTGCTATGTTCAAATATCTGCCTGAAACTTCACAAGGTCGCAAGTCTGTCCGCTATGTCTATTGCATACCTTACCTATTGCACTGTCACTTTAAAAAGAAAAAAATGGTGGAAAAAAATGTATTTAAACTTACCTGTCACCAGGGAGCGCGTCATGTGATCAAGGGCCGGAGGGCTCGAAACGCGTCATGATGGCTGGTGTCTGAGGAGTCTGAATAAACATCTTTGCGCACTGATAACGTGGTCCGTGCTCCGTCACTCAGATCAGCGGCAGAAAACTGCAAGCGGAGTGTGCTACTAATATATACATACATATACACATATACACATACATACATACATATATACTTGATGGCTATGGCACGTCAAGGGTTGGGAAGTCCAGGACCACAAGAAAACAAAGGTCGTGGTCGCGTCGCCAGAGGAGGAAAAGCTCGAGGCGCAAAAAGGCAAGGGAATCTGGACACCTTTGTTGGGATAACAACAAGAGGAAAATCCGCCGCCAAATGATGGACCAACTGACAGTGGTAAATTTATCTGACATTTTACTTTCCATTGACCAGATTAATGTTTTATCTCTTGGCTTAACATTTTGTCCCACTAAGAAATTTGACTATACGGAGAGTAGTATTGACTTGTTCCATTTTACAAGAAAGTTGAAACTCAAGAAATGGTTTGAGCATAGGAAGAGCGTACAAAGTATTTCATCCAAGGGTAATTCTAATTTGACAATTGCCGATTTGGAAATTTAACAAACCATGTATGAATTGGGAGATGTCCAGGATGTTGGGAATAGGTATCTGCCTGATAGTATGACTGAGGAAAATATGTTTTTGGATCGCAGTAGTGGTAGCGGTTTTAAGCCTAAATCTATTTTTATGCCACAAACACATTGTGATGCTATAGATATTTTTGAAAAAGGTGTGAATGAAGAAATGAAAAAACTCTGTAAAACTAAATCAACAGTGAATTTTAATCTCACCTGCCAACAACAGCTGGCAATCAAAGAATTACAAGATAATAAATCTATTGTAATAAAAAAAATCTGATAAAGGGGGGATCATTGCCGTTTGGCCTCTACAAATGTATTTGGATGAGGGGCATAGACAACTTAATAATGTCAATAACTATATGACAACTAACAGAAACTGCTATGAAGACCGTAATGACCAGTATAGAAGTGATTTGGTGAAATGGAAGAATGAACAGCGTTTAACCAATGATTAATTCAAAATTCTATATTGTGAACATCCTAAAATGTCTGCAATGTATTTGCTACCAAAGCTTCATAAGGACTATCATAAACCGCCAGGAAGACCTATAGTTTCTTCTATGGGAAGTCTTTATGAAAATACCTCCAAATATATAGATTTCTTTTTGAGGCCTCATGTCCAATCCCTACCTGCATATGTATGTGACACAGGTGACTTCCTGAGATTGGTTGAAAACCTCTTATGGGAAAATGATATGCTATTAATAACGTTAGACGTGAATAGTCTATATACGTGCATACCGCATGGATTGGGGATCGATGCTAGTCGACATTTTTTAAAAATAAGAGAGTTATCTTACTTTAAGCATACTGAAATGCTCCTTGATATGATGAAGGCTTGTTTAACTAACAATTTCTTCCTATTTAATCGTGTGATTTACCGCCAAACCCAGGGAACGGTGATGGGAACCTGCTTCACCGCCAGCTACGCGGGTTTGTACCTTGGCTGGTGGGAGGAGCAGGTGGCTAGTATGATCGATGCCTTTACCCAACATGTCGTCCTCTGGGCAAGATACATTGATGATATTTTTTGTGTCTGGGAGGCTCTGAAAGTGAAGCTAAACGATTTGTAGACACATTAAATGATAACGAACTCAGTCTACAATTCACTAGCACTATCAATGATGAAAAAATTTAATTTTTGGATGTGGAGCTGAAAGTGGTTAACAATAAACTTGAAAGTAGATTATTCAGGAAAAAAACATCAGGCAACAGCCTGTTACATGCAGATAGTTGCCATCCAAAAAACCTGATTAACAGTATCCCGTATGGGGAACTGTTAAGAGCTAGGAGGAATTGCAGTTCAGATGCTGATTTTAAAGAAGAAGTGCAAATTATGGTAACCCGGTTCAAAGATAGGGGATACTCGACTAAAACTATAAAGCAAGCTTGTGAGAAAATCAAGTTAGTCAGTAGAACTGATTTACTTAAGAATACAAGTAAGGATGAGGATATTGAATCTTCTCTGCGATTTATAACTACCTACAGCAACCACTCCTGGGAAGTCAGACGTTGTCTCAAAAGATTCTGGAATGTTTTAAGTACTGACAAGACCCTCAAGAAGTTTGTAGGTGATAATCCTATGATCACTTTTAGAAAATGTACTGCTTTAAGTGACATTCTTTGTAGTGGTACCATACAAAGAACTGTTGAGGGCCCAAAAACAAAGGGATTCTTTACTTGTAGATCATGTAAAGCCTGTAAAAATAGCTGTAACATCAAACAGATTGAACTATCAAAAAACCAAAAACCGTTTGTCATTAGCAAATATCTGACATGTAAATCGGAATATTGCATATATGCTTTAATATGTCCTTGTGCGTTGATATATATTGGAAGTACTATCCATCAAGTTAAGAAACGTATTTTGGAGCATAGGAGAGCAATTGTAAATGAGGACAAACAATATCCAATAGCCAGGCATTTTAAGGATGGTCATGAGAAAAACGCTAGCTTACTCAAATACTGTGCGTTGGATAGGATTCCCATTTCTGAAAGAGGGGGAAATAGATTAAAATAACTTAGGCGACTTGAATCTAAGATGATTATAAAATATGAAACAATATATCCCTTGAGGCTCAATAAAGATGAGGAATTGTTTGTTCATTTAGGCTGAAGGAAATATGAAAATGTAAAAATGAATAGCTTTGTTAAAGAAAACCGTGTATCCCTGATGTTAGTTTGTAATTTTATGTGTGTACTGGTGATCATGATCACATGTATTTTTAATTATAGGAGACGGAGACGCCATCATCACAATATAAGGAAGTACGCAAACAAATTGCCTATGCAAGTATGATGAACTTGGTAAGCCCACTGGGGCTGGATTGGAAAGAATTTGCATTATCATGAGGAGTTAATGGACTATCTATATTGGAACTATTGATATTCAAAACCAAAAGATTTGGGACTGATATGCCCACTTGGGCTGATTTGGCAAAATGAATTTTATAATCAGAATTGCACAAAATTAATTTGACCAAATGAAAAGGTTTTATAATCTATATGCACTCAAAATTGTTTAAAATGCATTTGAATCACGTGCACATCAGCACAAAATTGCTCAGGTTAATGAATTTTGTTCATGTTATGGTTATAGTCATGCTTGTACTCCTAGATGTGGTGCAGTAGTCCTATGTCTATGTTTTGTTTATGTGACGTGTGCACCTTTGATATATACTTTTGGAAAACAAACAAAAAATGACCTGTGAGAAAGGAGCGGCTGCTCCAAAACGCTTTGGGCAATTTTGGCATAACTTAATAAATTATTTCATCACGCTTATGGATTTGGGCTCGGTCATTCTTGGTAAGATAAAATTCTGGGAAGTCGAGTTTATATACATACTCACATACATACATACAAATATGGCTGTTCCATCGCTATGCTGAGGAAACAATAAATTATTTTAACCGCTAAAGCTTTGTGGTCTGCGCTCCTTCTGTCAAAGGATTGGACAAACTTAAGAGGAGTTCGAGTCACATACAAATATATATATATATATATACATATATATACACATATATACATATATATACACATATCAAACCACAACTGCTCAGCAGACGAGGGTGCACTCCGGGGGTCGTGATCCTCCATGGGCGCCACCAGCACCTCGACCGGCGAGTATGCCTGACGCGTTTCGGAAAATATCCTTAATCATAGGCAAGACACTCTGCAGATTGAACAGCTGCAAACTTTATTTTAAAATGGTTGCCCGCCAATGGGCTTCTGAATAGAAAGTCCCGCTGCTTTCTGGGACTCGTAGTATTGCAGCCAGTCTCTTTACCCCAATGGGCGGTATGAAACATCACATCAGCCCTTCGTGGGCTGCGGGGCGTTAGTGGCGTCCACAATCCATGGTTCAACCTCCCTGCGACAGCGACGATGACATTCATCTCGCATCCTGCCCCCATTCCATCTTCGGGTGGTGCGGGACTTTCTATTCAGAAGCCCATTGGCGGGCAACCATTTTAAAATAAAGTTTGCAGCTGTTCAATCTGCAGAGTGTCTTGCCTATGATTAAGGATATTTTCCGAAACGTGTCAGGCATACTCGCCGGTCGAGGTGCTGGTGGCGCCCATGGAGGATCACGACCCCCGGAGTGCACCCTCGTCTGCTGAGCAGTTGTGGTTTGATGTTAATACGCGCCGGCTTCGGGCGCGGAGGGTTGCACCACCCGAAGATGGAATGGGGGCAGGATGCGAGATGAATGTCATCGTCGCTGTCGCAGGGAGGTTGAACCATGGATTGTGGACGCCACTAACGCCCCGCAGCCCACGAAGGGCTGATGTGATGTTTCATACCGCCCATTGGGGTAAAGAGACTGGCTGCAATACTACGAGTCCCAGAAGGCAGCGGGACTTTCTATTCAGAAGCCCATTGGCGGGCAACCATTTTAAAATAAAGTTTGCAGCTGTTCAATCTGCAGAGTGTCTTGCCTATGATTAAGGATATTTTCCGAAACGCGTCAGGCATACTCGCCGGTCGAGGTGCTGGTGGCGCCCATGGAGGATCACGACCCCCGGAGTGCACCCTCGTCTGCTGAGCAGTTGTGGTTTGATATATACACATATATATACACACAAAGAACTTCGTCTCATACATCCGGTTGACAGGAAGGACGAAGACGGACCCAAACTGCTGTGCAAAATATTTATTGTTCCATAGGAATCCCACACACCGCCATGACGCGTTTCGGCTTCAGAAAGGCCTTGATCACATGACGCTAAAGCAAAAAGCCATTGGATTTAAAGTGAAACGAACAAGGTGAACATCACGTGATTGAGGGGCAATAGAAATGGAAAAAATACTCAAATTGTAACACGGCATGATGTAAACCATGGCAAACATGTGTAAATAAATATATACATATATTTCTCTACTCTCGAAAATACATAGCGGTGACTTAAATATTTCGTACTCCAGTATATACGATATATCATCTGGTCAAGAGGCCACAAGTCAACAACTTATTGTTAAGAACGATCAATGCATAAAACTTTGTGCAAATCACGCAATAGTGCAAATTTTTGGCATATGTAGCAGCTTGAAATTATAGTACAATTAATTGGGCCCCCAGTGGGCGCTCAAGTATTTACGATATTTTCCTCTGGACAATAGGCCACAATTCCGCAACTTGTTGTTAAATAAGGTCAATGCATAAAAACATAATGTTAATTTTGTGCAAAACACGCAACAGTGCACATTTTTGGCATTTGTGCAAAGCTTGAAATTACAGTACAATTGATTCAGGCCCCCAGTGGGACTGGAACATTGTTGTTATATGTAACATATGGCTTTGGTGGACATTATCAAAATGCAAAATGCATACTTAACTCGTTTGACGAAATCAAAATATACTAAATTGCCATTGGTTGTGTAACCTCTAAAATTACAACCCAAATGTAAGACATTAAAACACAATAATATTAGTGCAATAATCATCTGCATTCTACTCTCAATAAAGGTTTACCATCATCTCCTTGATGAAACAATGCACAAGACCTCTTAACCGCACTGACATGTTTTTTAAAGAACGACCCTGGATGCTTATCACCACACCTATCTGAGGGTTATAACCGTCTATCTAAGAGAGGAGAAGTTCTTATTATCTAGTGTCACTGGCCACTGTTACTTACGTGTTTTATGAGGGCAGATTAGTAGGAAATACCTATCATCGGTCACAGTTGATAAAAAATGAAAAAAGAAGAAGTGAAAATGTGGACAACAAACCTTACTAATTTCCTAATGTTAAAAAAGTTTTTTTATATAATGAAATTTCATAAGCTAACAGCCACTGAGCTAAGCCTTCTAACTGACCAAAAATGGTCCAGTTCAACAAGGGACAATGAAGTTTAAATTTAATATTTATAGTCTAAGATGATAATAACATGGGGTCGCGAATAGAAAAAGATTATTTGATACGTTTATAGATTATTCAGAGCAAAGTGAAAAAATCCTCGCTTGAATTAAGACCGTTCGGGGTTTTAGAATCAAATTCAATAATGTATTTGGTTTCAAGTGTTCTAAGCAAGGCTTCACGGTCACCTCCACGGCGAAGTGGGGGAACCGCATCCACCGCATAATAGCGCAGATGTTCCAGACAGCTATCATGAGTCTCTTTAAAATGTACAACAGGGTAAGTTGCGTCCTGATTGCTGATAGCTGTCATGTGCTGGAGTACACGTTTGTGCACCTGCAATTTGATGCTACCAATATATTGCAGGCCACATGTGCACTCCAGCACATAGATAGCAAAATCCGTCTTACAGGTCAGTTTTTTGGAGATGGTTACGGGGACATCATTAAAAAGAGTTTTGTATGAGGTTTTGTTTTTGCCAAACTTACAAGAGGCACATTTAATAAATCCTTTAGTTGATTGTAGCCAAGTGCTATTAGGCCTGATTTCAGGGATACTCTTGACAAGCATGTCACTCATTGAACGTGCTCTGCAAAAAGTTAACACAGGAACCTTGGGGAGAGTCTCTCCGATGACTACATCACACTGAACAATCGCCCAATGCCTGTTCAAGATCATACGGAGTTTATTGTGTTGGCGGCTATATGTAGAGATCAATCTCGGAGAATCCGAGATGCCACTGGGTTTTATGGGTTGGCCATTGGGACTGCTTTTACCACAGAGTGCAGTATCACGTGAGATGGTGTTGGCTCTTTTAATTGCAGCATCTAGCATATTAGTCTGATACCCTCTAGCCAGAAATCTTGATTTACTTTCATGTTGTGCTTTGCTGCAGTCACCATCCGTGCTGCAGATACGTCTGATACGCAGCATCTCTCCATATGGGATGCTGCGTATCAGATGACCCGGGTGGTGGCTGGAAGCATGCAGCACCGTGTTGCCTGCCGTAGATTTACGGTGTAGTCTGGTATGCATTTGGTTATTGTGAATATACACTTCTACATCAAGAAAATTTACTGAGACCCTACTGATGTGTGACGTAAACTCTAGATTGAGATAGTTTACATTAAGCTCTTCAATAAAGGAGCTAGCTGCTGTTTCAGAACCCTTCCAAATAAGGAAAAGGTCGTCAATATAACGGTACCACGCTATGATGTGGTTATCCATGACAGTGCCAAACTTCACCCTGAGGACCTGCTCCTCCCACAGTCCCATGTGCAAACATGCGTAACTGGGGGAGAAGCAAGCCCCCATCGCTACTCCTCTCATCTGCTGAAATATTTGATTTTGAAACAGAAAGTAGTTGTTATTCAGACAAGTCATCACCATATCAGACAGCATTTTGTTATGTTGTAACATATAAATCGGTTTGGTTCGTAAAAAATGTTCAATTGCTCTGCTCCCATCCATATGGTGTATGCTGGTATAGAGAGCAGTAACATCGAGGGTAATCAGTAAGTAGTCAT